>NC_086451.1:79218766-79518766 GCF_028390025.1 Pseudophryne corroboree
GGCATTAACATCTGTGTGCCACTGCAGGACAGCCCCCTGCAGTAGGCACGCCCATAGGTGGAGCTAGACATGCCCTTAAGGTGGAGCATGACATGCCCCCTCAGCAGTGTGCCGCAAGAACTCCCATACTGTATAGAATCTCCCTGAAACTGGTTTCAGGTTTCCCTGAAACTGGTTTCCTGATGCACTTAGGCCCCTTCAGGGTACAGAATATAGGGATAGCAATATGTGTGAGATCCACGGAATAGAGACCACACAGCAGCTATTGGCACACACAGTCACATGTACAATGCAGAAATTATTACAAACAACAATAAAACTGCACTGGACTAGCAATACTAAGTAACTGAACTACTATGTAAAGCTATTTATATATACAGATATAACAATGCACAGTAAAGACTGGATGTATATCACAGGGTACTTGTACTAAATAACCCTGAAGTTATGCACTTGTTCTTAACTAACACTGTCTAAATGACATGTAGAATACTTAAGTGTCCTGTAAATGCACAGCGCTGATGATGCAGGCGGCTTTACAGAGGAGACATTGCCCAGCAGTCCCAGAATCAGCTCAGCTTGTGTGTAATGGCGTCCAAACGCTGACAGGGAGTGAGGGAGAGAGAGAGATGCAGCTCCAGGGTGGAAACATTTGCGGTAAATGGCACCTGTGGCTGGGGGAGGGGCTACAGGTCAGAGCCTTATCCCCATGCTGGACTTCTTCACCGGGTACTGCGGGGCCTATTTGAAACGGATTTTAAGAAATCCGACCTGTGCCCCTTGCCCTGGTGGTCTAGTGGGGTCCCTGTACGGCCAGTGTCCACGCCAGCGCGCGCGGTCCGTCTCCAGAGACTGCGCTGGATCACGATTTCAGCGGGTCCCGTCTGGGGGACCCTCTTACCTCCTCCCGAAGATGCGGCCACGCGATCCAGGAGAGCAGCAGCGGGTGTGTGCCTGAAGTAACCGGAGCTCTCCGCTGTAAGTACCCGGCAACCAGGGCGCTGGAGTATACAGCGCCGCTGGGGGAGGTGAGGGAGCCGCAGCACGATATGTCAGACTGACATATAGCACTTCTAAGTGCCTGTGCTGCGGCCCTTGAAGTCTTCTTTTCTTCAAAAAGCTCTTTTCAGGGCTGCCTAGAGCAGCCCTCCCTGTTAGCTGCCTGCACTGCAGGGACCAACTTACAAACTGAGCTCCAGTGCCTGGAGGTGGGGATATAGAGGAGGCGGCGCTATGCATCCTGGGAACAGTCAAAGCTTTTAGCCTGTTGGTGCCTCGGATCAAGATCCAACTCTACACCCCCCGATTTAATTCCCTGTGGAATCACAGTGTACACCGCTGCAGAAAATCTGATTTTGCAATAATTCTGGCGTTAAGAACCGAGTAAATCCGAACCCACTCATCTCTACTGCTGATTAGTAGCGTCCTCCAGGGGGAGCTCTAACACATCCCGTATAGGCAATATAAGGGGTTCAATACCCTGTGTAGGGGTGGAGTCCCTGCTTATGCGGTCCACATCATCCCTATCATCCTGGCTATCATCAGTATCTGATAGAAGTGCAGGTAAAGCACGTTTTTGTGCAACTGTAGTGGACAGGGGTGGATGTTTAGCAGCTAGACTTGCCACTGCTTGTTGCAGTTCCTGAGTTTTATTGGCATTAACAGTGAGTTGAGATGACATATCAGACATCATAGTTTTGACAGCCCTCAGCCAGGATGGCTCTGGACTCTCCCCCACATTGTAATCAGAATTCTGAGATGACTGACTACACTGCTCACATGATATTGAGTCATATGAGCTAGGGGAAAATCTAGCATTACACCATACTTGCCTACTCTCCCGGAATGGCCGGGAGGCTCCCGAAAATCGGGTGACCCTCCCGGCCCCCCGGAAGAGCAGGCAAGTCTCCCGATTTGCGGGGTCCCCCCTGCCCGTCCGCCCACTTAGTGTGTAAAGTGGGTGGTCCGGGCAGTCGATGACGCGATTCTTGCTGATTCGCATCATCATAGCCACGCCCCCTGCAGTGTAATGCCGGTGATCGCGGCATTACAGAGCGGGGGCGTGGCTTAAAGGAGGTGTCACTGTGACACCGCCCTTGCTCCGCCCCCGTCCCACCCTTGCTCCGCCCCCGTCCCGCCTCCGGCCACCCCCTCCTTTACATCACAGCCTCCCCTGCCCGCCCGCTGAGCCGACCTGGCTGCTCAGCCAGAATGTCGGTAAGTATGCATTACACACACTGCATAACTTCTGTTTTACCATTGTGAAAAGAAAAACAGGTACAATACACATACAACACAGCCTGAAACACAATAAAAGCCTGCCCTATTGCATGTGAGAGGAGACACAGGAGAGGACGGTTTTGGTATGAATGGTCGACCATGGTATGGTCGACAGTCATTAGGTCGACCACTATTGGTCGACATTGACATGGTCGACACATGAAAATGGTTGACACATGAAAGGTCGACACATGAAAAGGTCGACATGCGGTTTTTTAACTTTTTTTGGTGTAGTTTTTTGCGTAAAGTGACTGTGAACCCCAATTAGTGCACCGCGTCCCCTCGCCATGCTTCGGGCATGGTGCCTTCGCTCCGCTACCGCTTCGCTCGGCACAGATTACCGTTCCAATCGTAGTCCACGTGGATCGTAAAGTATGGAAAAGTTCCCCAAAAGAAAAAAAGGTTAAAAAACTCATGTCGACCTTTTCTTGTGTCGACCTTTCATGTGGCAACCATTTTCATGTGTCGACCATGTGTCCATGTCGACCATGTCAATGTCGACCAATAGTGGTCGACCTAATGACTGTCGACCATAACATGGTCGACCATGTGAACGGATACCGGAGAGGACACCAGCGCACCCAGCGCTGCATAGCCCCAGTGAGGCTGTCAGCGTTTTATACAAACATATAAACAGTGAGTCTGTCTAATGAAAAATCCTTCAGAGGGATGATATTTGTGCACCAAATAGCGTCTCTCCCCCTCTACACCCTGTACCCGTGATCCAGCGTGTGACCGTTATGGAGGAGCTGTGTGAGGCTGCTGCTGCTGCTTATGCAGAGGAAGGCACCAAAATGCCACTGAGCCCGTCCTGAAGTAGCTACGCCCCCTGCTATGGCGCCGGAGCTACTGTGTATTTTTTTTACTGGCCAGGTCTCCTAAATGTTAGTAACCTCACATATATGCTTGATACCACGTAATAAGCCAGTCTCACGCAGGAGTCAAAGCGGGTCCCCCCAGGAGGGACCCGTACGCCTCACCCACGCTTTTGCCATACAGTGAACCGGGGTACCCCCCCTAGCGGGGTACCCAGTGAGTATTCACCACCGATGATCACCTTCAGGCAGTGTTAGGGGTGTGCAGCATGCTGCGGTTTCGACAGCCAAGGCGTCATGCCCCGCTGAAAAAACAGCCCCTCAGGACGGTGGTCCTGCAGCGGGGAAGCGGCTCTGTACCTCAAGAGGCCAGTAACCGTATGTTGTATGATGTATAATATTATATAATTCTAATATATATAAAATATATATTTAAAATATGGGGAGGGGCATCATAGCATGTGCTCTCTCTGGGATCAATCTTGTCAAGACCCTACCCCACAAGGCCTTATGTCCCTATTGGAAAATAGGGGGCAGGGCGCCAATTCTCTCTCTGGCACAGGGCACCAAAAAGTCTACTTACGGCTCTGTGCATCACCGCCCTAGGGAGATATTTCACAGTGAATGGCAACACGATATTCCCTGGGAAGATATCCCGCGCCTTGTTCCCTGGGACATCTCCAGTGCACATGCGCAAATCACTCGGAAATGGCCTCGGCGGCCATTTTCCGAGTGATTTATGCCTGCACTAGCGGGCAGTCACCACGGGACTCTGGAATGGTAAGTATATTAAATGGGTGCAGTGTGTGCGGTATGGGACCCCCTGAACCCAGGGGCCCGTGTGCACCACACACTCTGCAACCATTATAGAAACGCCAATGGCAAGAATGTATGCAAAATAAAAGTAACAGTAAACAACCTGTAGAATAAGCCGCCATGAAGACTCATGCTTTGGGCCCCATTTATCAGCTATATATAACCCCTTTGGCACTCGCTAAAGGGGTTATGTCCTACTCTCACTATTCATCAAACTAAGTTTACCGCTGTTTGCCCCTGTACCGTGAGAGTGATATTGTCCTCATTGCCACCAGTGGGAACCCAGGGGCAGATGTATTAACCTGGAGAAGGTATAAGGAAGTGATAAACCAGTGATAAATGCAAGGTGATAAACGCACCAGACAATCACCTCTTAACTGTTAATTTACATATTGGAGCTAATTGGCTGGTGCGTTTATCACCTTGCACTTATCACTGGTTTATCACTTCCTTATGCCTTCTCCATGTTAATACATCTGCCCCCCAGTACTGCATTTCCGGCTTCAGCGAAGCCTTCTGTCATTGCTGGGTCCCCCCTGGGTAACTGGACATCGCGTATGACACAGAAGCTTGTCGCCAGCAGCATCAGAGCGGAGGACGCCGCTGAGGAGGGCGACAGCAGTTTACGTCATCAGAGAGGTTATGAATGCTGAATACCAGCTGCATTCTCGGGAGTATCACAGCAATACTAAACTAAATATGGCGTTGGTATTAAGATCCCCTGATAAATGGGGCCCTTTATTTTTAATACAGACCGACTTTTGGACAAATCTCCAATACCGATCCGCCGAACAATGATTCGCCAACTGGCATATTTCAACGATCAGCAAAAAAAACCAACATGTTAAAAAACCTCAATTCACCAATTCTGGAAAAAAAAATTGTTTGGAATCAGCGAATTGAGATTGTCCAACATATTGGATTTTGACGATCACCTGACTAAGCATTGGCAGAATGGAGAATTAACCCAATATATTCTGGATGTCCAGTTCCCTTAACGTTTTAGAAAACGGTAGCACCTAGATCCCCTTCAACGAAAGAACCTTTCCTGTCAGGCACTGGGGCAAAGTCATCATTTTTAGGGAAAAGTAACCTATTCGTAACCTGAAGCGTGGCGAGGGGACAATGGATGTCAAATCACAAGAAAACACCTAGAAAAAAAAACTAGATTTCGGGAAAAAAAGAGCTCTAAGGGCATCAAAGCACTTCCGCCCTCACTACACATCACATCCGGGTCCTTATGGTGAAAGACATCTAGATTTAACCTAAAAAAAACTGTAATCCTCTCACTAATCTGTCTCCAAGCATTGGTCAGCAGGCCCTGCACAGAGCTAAAAATGTTCTGGGTTTTTTTTTATTTTTTTTTTAAACATTTGCAGTAAAGGTGTGTACTGTAAAGTGCCAAATGTAAAATATAATTATCACTGGTCATAAACAGAGCACTATAATTAAATTACCAATAACTGTCAGCACCAGGCTGAGCACTAGAACCACATTCTCTAGAGATTGCACAAAGGGGGTCATTCCGAGTTGATCGCTCGCTGCCGATTTTCGCAGCGCTCAGTTAAAAAATGGCAAAACTGCACACGCGCGGTGTACAGGTACAAACAGCATCGTTGCTGTGCAATGCTTCCATTCGCACAACCGATCGCAAGGAGATTGACAGGAAGAGGGCATTTGTGGGTATCAACTGACCGTTTTCTGGGAGTGGCAGGGGCGTCAACTCCGGGACCGGACAGGCTGAAGTGACCGCAAGGGCTGAGTAAGTTCAGACCTACTCAGAAACTGCAAAAAAAACGTTTTCGTCCCGCTCGGCTGCACATGCGATCGCACACTTGCAAAGTGAAAATACACTCCCCCGTGGGCGGCGACTATGCGTTTGCACGGCTGCAAAAAGTAGCTAGCAAGCGATCAACCCGGAATGAGAGCCATAGCCTGCATCTTACTGCGTTGGCACTGCTGCTGACCTCACTGATCTATGAAATATATATATATATATATATATATATATATATATAAACAATGGAATCACCTTCTTTTCCCCAGGCCCAGAAGAAGGAGATGGCAGTCCAGGCAGTGTTGCCAACTCTAACATAAAAACCCCCCCGCTACTGATGAGTGAAAAACAAGCCAAAAACAAGCGCATCACCAGCGTCCTCACTACTGCTAGTCTCTGCAGTGCACACACACACACTTCTGCTGTCTCTCCACACACACTCACTGCCTCACTTCTGCTGTCTCTCCACACACACTCACTGCCTCACTACTGCTAGTCTCTCCACACACACTCACTTCCTCACTACTGCTGTCTCTCCACACACACTTCCTCCCTCCTGCTGTCTACACACACCCGGCCTTACTCACTCCCGTTGTTTCTCCACACACACTCACTTCCTCACTCCTGCTGTCTGCACACACCTCCTTTCCCTCCCGGCTCTACACTGTCCAATCCACGTCCTCCACTATGAGCTTAGGCAGAGCCTCTCACTCACTTCCTGATTGCAGTAACTCCTTCAGGCCTGAAGCCCAGTCTGCTAGTGCAGTGGTTAGAGCTCCATAGTAACGCAGGACAATGCAATGTATCACACAAGACTAGACATTTTCTCTAAAATATAAAATGTACATCTATTTTATTTAACTTATTGTTTTAAAAAAGGTGAGCATTATTCCCTACACTGCCCAACTATTCCTTACACTACCCAAATATTCCCTACACTGCCCAACTATTCCCTACACTGCGCAACTATTCCCTACTCTATCTAAATATTCCCTACACTGCGCAGCTATTGCCTACTCTATCCAAATATTCCCTACACTGCCCAACTATTCCCTACTCTATCCAAATATTCCCTACACTGCCCAACTATTCCCTACTCTATCCAAATATTCCCTACACTGCACAACTATTGCCTACTCTATCCAAATATTCCCTACACTGCCCAACTATTCCCTACTCTATCCAACTATTCCCTACACTGCCCAACTATTCCTTACACTACCCAAATATTCCCTACACTGCCCAACTATTCCCTACACTGCGCAACTATTCCCTACTCTATCTAAATATTCCCTACACTGCGCAACTATTGCCTACTCTATCCAAATATTCCCTACACTGCCCAACTATTCCCTACTCTATCCAACTATTCCCTACACTGCCCAACTATTCCCTACTCTATCCAAATATTCCCTACACAGCCCAACTATTCCCTACTCTATCCAAATATTCCCTACACTGCCCAACTATTCCCTACTCTATCCAACTATTCCCTACACTGCGCAACTATTGCCTACTCTATCCAAATATTCCCTACACAGCCCAACTATTCCCTACTCTATCCAACTATTCCCTACACTGCGCAACTATTGCCTACTCTATCCAACTATTCCCTACACTGCGCAACTATTGCCTACTCTATCCAAATATTCCCTACACAGCCCAACTATTCCCTACTCTATCCAACTATTCCCTACACTATCCAACTATTCCCTACACTGCCCAACTATTCCCTACTCTATCTAAATATTCCCTACACTGCGCAACTATTGCCTACTCTATCCAAATATTCCCTACACTGCCCAACTATTCCCTACTCTATCCAACTATTCCCTACACTGCCCAACTATTCCCTACACTGCCCAACTATTCCCTACTCTATCCAACTATTCCCTACACAGCCCAACTATTCCCTACTCTATCCAACTATTCCCTACACTGCGCAACTATTCTGTTGTAACAAGGCCAGTTGCTGGCATGAGGGGAGGCATTCAATTTGACGCTTGTCGGGATCCCGGCTGTCAGCAGGCCAACGCCAGAATCCCGACACCCGGTGAAATACCGGTGGTCGGAATCCTGGCCGCCGGCTGTAATCATCCACTCGAGTGGTGGTCCACCACCCAAGGGGGAATATAACCCTGTGACAACCCAAGGTAGCCACCGGGCCCGAAGCATGGCGAGCACAGCGAGCCCGCGAGAGGACATGCTGTGCTCGTCGACGGCATACTGGCTGTTGGGATCCCGGCGTGAGATGTGTGGTGACTCACAGCTTTCTGAGGCTTCCTGGTGTAATGGGTTCACAGATCTCTGGACTCTAATAATATACATACCTATAAATTCCTTATAATTCCAACTAAGGACCGACTCTTCTCTCTCTGTTGTTCCGTCCATTGCTACATCTGAGAGACGTGTCATAAAAATGACTTACATCCAAATGTAAATGAGCCCCAAAGCTAGTAAGATCGACTTGGTGAAGAAAAGACACTGATATTTTTTCAGGATCTGTAAGTGTATTGGGGGTCATTCCGAGTTGATCGCTAGCTGCCATTGTTCGCAGTGCAGCGATCAGGCTAAAAATCGTAATTTCTGCGCATGCGTATGCACCGCAATGTGCACGCGCGACGTACGGGTACAAAGTCCTTTGTGGTTTTGCACAGGTTCTAGCGAAGCTTTCAGTCGCACGGCGCAACGCAGGAAGATTGACAGGAAGGGGGCATTTATGGGTGTCAACTGACCGTTTTCTGGGAGTGTTTGGAAAAACGCAAGCGTGCCAGGGAAAATGCAGGCGTGGCTGGGCGAACACTGGGCGGGTGTGTGACGTCAAAAGCCAACCCTCCAATGTTAGAATCAATGCACACGAAGAGTAAGTCCAGGGCTGGTCTTGTTTTGCACAAAATGTGTTTTCAGGCGCTCTGCTGCACAGGCATTTGCACTTCTAAAAAGCGAAAATACACTCCCCGGTGGGCGGCGACAATGCGTTTGCGCGGCTGCTAAAAACTGCTAGCGAGCGATCAACTCGGAATGACCCCCATTGTGTTTTACAAGAGGTTCCATATACTGTAAGTGGCCATGAGAAACCTTATTTAAAATGCATAGGGATCACTGGGGCAGATGTATGAAAGTGCGCAGTAGTTTTAAACAGCCACAGCGCACGGTAAGCCTGCTGTTTCCGGATCCCTGTAATGTAAGAACGACGTGTTTACTCTGTGTGCACTGTCCGACGCGTGTCCCCGCCGCCTACCGCTTCCCCGCTGTCTTCTATCTGGGACGAAGGACAGAGGCAATGTATGATTGCCTCTGTTGCCAGTCTTCGTCTCCTAACCGCGCTAATCCTGAACGCCTCCATTGGCCTGGCGTTGTGTGCAAACTGCATTCGTGGATTTTTTTCTTCATTATTGTAATTTAGTAAGTAAAACTTTATTGTTCCTGGACAAACACTTCCTCACACAGCCATCGGCGGCGAATGCCCAGCCTAATCGCGTATGAGCCGGAGGCCACCAGCGGCGCAAGCTGGAAACAGGGGAGAAGGGCGTATGCGTACAGACTGCGGCGCCGATAACAGCCTCGCCGATGTGGGAAAAGGCATATCACGCTACAGGTGACATAACGCCATACCACAACGGCGGACACTCAAATAATACATTGTGGCGGCGGGTCAGGGCGTATCACCACGATAATGTGTTGATACAGCTTCAAGCACATTTTTCATACATCTCCCCCTTTGTGCCTTATACCCAGTGCAGGAAAATGGCACTGATAATCCCATTTGAATGTATTTATCTCTGATTTTTTTTTTCTCCAGTAATGTAACAGCTGCATAACGGGGATAAGGTGTAATCAGGGTGATTGCTAGGCTCTTCAGGGAGTCAGGGAGATTGCTACTATTTCAGGGAGTCTCCAGTCTCTATGCCCCATCCCCCATAGGCACTCAGCGGCAACAGCCTCTGTGGACCTACTACATTCTGTCACACACTGACAAGTGAGGGACGGGGTGGATCTGGCCCAAGTAATTAGTCCGTTCCCCCTTGGCTGGTGGGCATGTCAGTGAAATGGCTGTGTACACAGATACAGAGCAGCAGACATAGGAGGACATGGTCAGACAGAGAAGCTGCACCTGCCAAAGGACTGGTGCAAGTTTTTGAGATCCTTACGTTGGTGGCATCTAAGGATGTATTACTGTATGTACAGGTGCTGAAAGTGGGAGTCTCAGGGCCTAATTCAGCATGGATCATAGATGTGCGAAAAATCACACATCTACGATACATTACACCATAGTTGCCTACCCTCCCTCATTCTGCAGGAGACTCCCTGAAATAGCAGCAATCTCCCTCACTCCCTGAATAGTCCAGCAATCTCCCTGATTGCACCTTATCCCCATTGTAGCTATTACATTCTTGGGCTAAAAAATAAATCAGAGATAAATACATTCAAATGGGATCATCAGTCCATTTCTCTACATTGGTTATAAGGCACAATGATCCCTATGGCTACATGCATTTTAAATAAGGTTTCTGTGGCCCCCTACAGTATATGGAACCTCTTGTAAAACACAATTACCAAACAAATCCTGCAAAATATCAGTGTATTTTCTTCAACAAATAGATCTTACTAAGTTTGGCCCTCATTTACATTTGCCCGTAAGTCATTTTCCTCTCCGATGTAGCAGTACACGTCCGCGCTTTTAGTTATTACTTTCACAATCTCCCTGAAATGCTTTTTCAAAAGTAGGCAAGTGTGCATTACACTGACATTCGGAAGGATGACCAGCACATGGCAAGCCCACCCCGCATGCTGGATCCAGCCCCCACTCCCCACACACATGTGAAAGCATTGCAATGGCATTGATGCTTACGCATGTATAGAGTAGCTGGCAGTCTAGCTGGGAAGGCAGACAGCTGCCCGCCATGTTTCTGGTCGCAGCAGCTGTGTGTGACCACAAACGGTCCGGACACGCCTGCAATGTCCGGACCGTGCCCCCCCCCCCCCCCCACATTGCCTTGATGCCTTTTAAATGCCGAGTCGACGCCCCCTCCTGCCCTGCGAATGCCTCTGCCTGTCAATTAGGCAAAGGCTGTCGCATCTCACTGTGTGCCTACGCGCAGTGCGGATGCTGTGCGTGCACACACTTCACAGGGCTTCAGCATGCAATCGTACCTGCCTTCCATGCTGAATTAGGCCCTTAGTCCTTATTCTGCTACACCGATGTACACAAGGAGACGATTCTGAAGCAGCATTTGCATAAAGTCGCAGATGGGCGACTGCCAGTAGACGCGGCTGCTTGTACTTCTGCGCCCACCTATGAATCAGGCCCAAAGTGAGCTCCCCATCCAAAACAGAGTGTTAGTAGCTGAGGATAATTACCAACTTTTTGCTGCTCTCTTCCAGGAGGTGTAGGAAGGCAGGGGTGTGGGCCGTTATGATGAGATTTATGTTACCCTGGCTCTGACCTCCACAAAATACACAGCTATGTGTCATCATGCATCATGACACAGTCACCTCTGAATCACGTCATCACACCCCTGCCCTGTACACTACACTGCGGAAGTAAGTAGATTGCGGGAGGGTGGGCTACTCTCCCAGTAGCTGAGCGACTATTTGCATTATACAGCGTATGCACATGGGATCTATTCAGTCGGTATTGGCGGAAAAGTGATGGGCGGTGACTGGGAGGTGCCTAGTTGTGCACACATAAATAATCCATACAGTGGGTGTGTTATGGGAGTGTCAGTGTAAGCATCTGCACTCACAGACGCACAGCCCCAGGTAGGGATGGACTTCGGTGTGTTTGCCAACTAATTTGGTTTATGTGTTTTCTTTTTACTTCTAATTTGACTTCTAATTTTGTTGGACAGCAATTTATTTTGGACCCTTCCTTCCCATGTGCAGGTTGGTGGAAAGCAGAGCTCCTCAGCGGCCTCTTCTAGCACAAGAGCTGCTGCGTGGCACGACCCCTTTGAGAACAACTAGAATGTCCTTACCTCAGGGGAGGACCTGGTCTCCATCTCAGGGAGGGGCCAGACTGGGGTTAAATTGAGGGGGAACAAGGTAGAACTGAGTTCCACCACCTAATAGCCAATCGATTAAATCCTTTACTCCCGCATCTCATACATCCGGACCAAGTAGGTTTTGTACTTGGACGTCAGGCACCTGACAACACTCGAAGAGTCCTCGATCTGGTTGAATGGTCTTCCCATACTGAATCTTGATTTCTCCTACTCTCTCTCGATGCCGAAAAGGCGTTTGATTGCCTCCATTGGGGTTATATGCGCCGGGTGTTGTCCAAGTTTGGACTCCAAGGGGACATCCTCCGTTCTATACTAGCTCTCCCTTCTGCTAGAATATTTAGTAATGGTTTTCTTTCCTCCCCGTTTCATATCTCCAATGGTACCAGACAGGGGTGCCCCCTCTCCCCGTTGATATTTGTGTTGGCTATTGAACCCCTTGCCCAAACAATTCGACTCTCTCCGAAATTTCCTGGTCTTACCTCTCATAAACTCTGCCTTTTTGCAGACGATGTTTTATTGTTTGTATCTGATCCGGGGACTTCGTTGCCCATCCTACATGATATTTTAGGACGCTTTAGCGCTGCTTCGTATTACAAGTTGAACACCACGAAATCGGATGCTCTCTCTATTAATATCCCAACCACAGTTTTAAGTTCTTTAAAGGCGCGTTTTCCATATACATGGAAGGACTCCTCCCTAACATATCTGGGAGTCTCCATTCCCTCTCATATCCAGAATGTACACTCTATCAATTATGTGCCACTATTGGCTCAACTAAATTCACTGACTTCTACTTGGATGAGCTACGAGGTCTCCTGGTTGGGCCGCTTGGCGGCATTTAAGATGATGTTGTTACCAAAACGAATGTATTTGTTCCGAGCCATCCCTTATGCGGTTCCTCGTAAACTGTTAACCCAAATGCGAAAGTTAATGCTGTCGCATGTTTGGAAATGTAAACCTCCTCGATTGGCCTAAACATGTATGATTCGCTCTAAGTCACAGGGAGGCCTCACTCTCCCTGATTTAACCAGGTATCACGAAGCATCTATGCTCTCCCAACTGTCCGATTTATTTCTCCCCCCTCACTCTAAACCATGGGTGGATCTAGAATGTGCCCTCTTTCGAGACTTCCCCCTCAATGACCTTTTGTGGCTACCCCGACAACTCCGCCCTCGCTATCCATTATCACCTTCCACCATGTCCCATACCTTAATTTGGGATTCTAAACTCTTTTCTTCTTTTGATATCACTGTACCCACTATAAACATTTCTCTATCTGCATTAGATAGTTAAAGTGTTGCCTCGTCTCCATTTTTCCTATTGGAGATGATTCGGTATAGACTCCCTTACTGATGTCTTCTCCCCATCTTCTCTTTTGTCATTTTCAGACATACGCACCAAGTACAATCTCGATCCCTCAGCCTGGCTCTATTATTACCAACTTAAACATTGGGTAGACGATATGACCATTAGCCCTAACGTCTTCCAATTCCCCTCTAACAATGTCCTGAATAGACTGACTAACACTTTGTCCCGCGGAGCTATATCTTCTTGGTATGGTCTGCTGACGCCTCCAGACGCCACAGTTAAATCTGCCGTTCAAATTAAGTGGGAAGTTGATCTCCATCGTACATTCACTCTCAAACAGTGGGAATCTTTCCATCTTTCTTCCTTCTCCCTCTCTAAATGCACTAACCACACTGAAATGCATATTAAACTTTTACACAGATTGTATTTCCCCCCATATAAACTGCATAAGATTTGGCCAACTACCTCTAAATTCTGTTGGCGCCACCACGAAGGTACGCTCTTACATATCTTCTGGGAATGCCCTGCCCTGCGTTCCTTTTGGGATAAGGTATATGATCTTATTAATTCAATCACTGGCCTTCGACTGACTCAGGACCCTTCTTTAGCGTTTCTGCACTGGTACCCAGACACTGTCCCCAAATCTACTCGCTATGTCCTTGGTCACATTCTAATTGCAGCCAGAGCTAGAGTCGCCCAAAACTGGAAATCTCCCCCCCCCCCCCCCCCCCCTTTGAAAAAGTTATTTCTGAGACCCAAATTCATTTTGAGATGGAAACCAGGGGAACTGCATACTCTACAACTCCCTCTTCTCCCATTATGAAGTGGCTTCCATGGCATATGTATATTTTTGAAAATAACGAGGTCCCCCCTCTGTCCCCCACCATACAGAGCCCTCCTTGTGACTTGAGCAACACTTTACCTGAAGAAGAATCATGATTTGTGAGTATTTGTGTGTTCCCCGTGATGCTTTTGGATGTCCTGTCTCTCCCCCTATGATATTATTTTTCCCCTAATGTTATCCTATTCTCTTATGTTTTTTCTGTATTCTTGTTTTAATTATTTAATATGAATAAAAATTTTATGTTGAACAAAAAAAAAGTACAGATTAGCTGAGGAGGGGCAGACAGTCAGGGGTTACACAGGTGGGGTAGACAGTAAGCATGGAACATAGGGTTAGGATTAGAGATGAGCGGGTCCGGTTCTCCGAGAACTGGACCCACCTGAACTTTGGGATCCGAGTCCGGATCCGATTCCAGCTTGGGATTTCCCGACAGACTCGGATCCCAAAACGAGGTAAAACTTCATCATCCCACTGTCAGATTCTCACATAGTTTGGATTCTATAAAGGTCACGGCAGGGACGTATTAAGATCTGTGGGGGCCCCTGGGCTATAAACTTGTGGGGCCCCCTACGAATTACCAATTTTTATGCAACACAGGACCCCCACCTGCATTATCTCATGTCAAAGTCAGAAAAATATCACGATGCACACTGCCATATTTGCACCTCATACAGGTCCGCGCTGCGCATGCGTGCGCTCTCCCGTGCGTGCGCATACTCGCTGTTGCGGGCACCCGCAGGCGCACGGTATGTGCATTTACGGTAGAGTTTATGTGTTCGTAGCGTGCGACTCAATCGTTACATATTTTCACTTTATAATGTATTTTGTAGATCACGGTCCCTTTGATAGATTCTGAAAGTTTAGTTAATGTAGCATGTTCATGGACGGAGAGATCCCTCTTTGTTTGATACAAAGGGTCAGACAGGGATTATACAGTGGTGTTTAGTATCCATCGGAAGAGTATTTAATTAGCAATATTCCGGTGTTGGTTTGAAGCGAATTAATCGCTCGTGCGAATAGTTATGGACATAAGAAGTTTATGTCCATTTACTATTATTTGCACTTACTTATCCATGCGGCGGGAAACCTAGTTTCCCACCCACCTGAGCAGTTGGAAATTGTCACAGCCCACCTGTATGAATCAACCTATGACCTTTTGTTATAGTGCGAAGACGAATTCCTGTGTCCAATGAACAATGAGATTGTAGGGACCATTGAATTGTATTGTGTGTGGGGCATAAATAGACAAGCCGATCACATCCAGCTCACTCTCTTCAACGGTTCTCATTGCTGATAATCGGGAGCTGGATGTCCAGAGGCGCATGCGATCGTTCCCCTTTGTGCGTAAGTTTTCTCCGCAATCATATTGTCTTTCTTGTTATTGTGAGCCATATATCTCTCTCTCTCATATCTCTCTCTCTCTCTCTCTTCTCCTCTTTCTCTCGTATTTCCCTTAAACGTAATAGTATTGTATTGTATTTCCTGTGTAGTTATCTGGTTAGTTAGTCTATGTTATATTGTAGTGTATGACTTGTACTGTATTATTCTTTTTCAAGTATAACATTCATATAAGGCGTTAGACCCTAAGCCCGGTAGTTGTGTATTTCTTATAGTGTTAAGTATTCTCAGAGCGTCGGTGACGCTCGAACAGCTTTTAAGTTAATAAGGTTACACTGTGTTGCATCTACACCCTATCTCTACACTAAGGTTTTACTGCATATTACATTGTTTATGGTTTAGATATAAAGGTTTAACATTGTGAGCGTCTGCGCCGCTGGTGACCTCCTCGTGGTCCCGAGCGTCCGCTACGCTATAGCGAACCATTACGTTAGTCAGCAGCCAATAGCGTGCCTGCCTGTGATCTCTTGGCCGTGAGCGAACGTGACGCTTGAGCGTCTCGACCACGGCTAAGCGATTGTTACGCAACGTGCGTACCCTTACGGTACTCCATACGTCAATAGCGTACAGTGTTCTTAGACCTCTTAAAGGGTTTTAAATAAGATAAATATTCAGCTTTATCAATTGGCGGCTCGTCCTGTCCTTCACATATCTCTGCTAGGTAATTTCAGCAGACATTATCCATCAGCAAAGGGCGGGAGATCATATTCTTCGCAGTGCTGACGGGATAAGCGTCTGCTTCGCTTAGTAAAGGGTGCTGAGGGAATCCGGAACCGGAGGTAAGAACAACACGCTAGTGTCTTTTAAAACTGTTTATTTCTATCTTGCGTACGCACACACGCATATCTGCATTTCTTTTTTCGTGTATTTTCATATATCACTCTCCTGTTTGCCATTTTATAATTGATAAACGTGCTAAAAGAAATTTGTCGCTATTTCATAGTTAAAGTGTAAAAGTAATATATTAAGGGATAAATTGTAAAGCGCACACGCAACTCTACCTAAAGGTACAAGGAGAGATTGGTGTGGTGCTCGGTAGATGATCGAGGATCATCTACATTGATAAACGTGTTAGTTGTGTTACGGTGGACATTGGCTTTGTGTACACGTGTCTCTAACAAAGGGCTGAGACTCGCGTACGCAAAGGCCGACGCACGCAGCATAAATTACGCAACGGAGCGTCTGGGTACGCCCACGTAACTCAAGTCACACGATAGTGTTGATTTTTAACAGGCGATAAATAGCGCAACAGGCGATAAATAGCGCAACAGGCGATATATAGCGCAAATCTATTTTAATATCCGAAATTTATATTAACAGATCCTTCTCCAAATTTACAACACATCTGGTTTAAAGAAAATTTCTGCGCAGAAATAGAAACAAAAGTGTACATGTGGTGAGTGAGTGTTTGCAATTATACAATTTTAAAGTTGAACCACAAGAAAAGTATCGAGTTCTCGTGGAGGTACATACATGTAAGTGACGTGCATGGTGGCTAGGGAGGCAGACCAGGAGGTCATACTGTAGCACAGACCATAGAGGTCCAGAACAGACCAGGAGGTCCAGTTACAGCAGACTAAGAAGTCCGCTATAGAGACGAGTAGCACAACACCAAGAAGGGTTGGTGCGGAACCCATATAGGCCATAAAGCTCTGGCTGAAGAAATTCGCAGCAGTAATTTTCGATTCCACTGGTCGCTCCGCACATAAGATTAGTTGCTTATGTGCTGAACGATTGTACCGCACGTAATTGTGTGCATTAGTAAACCTGACCGGTACCATTTGTGTACGAAGGTCATAAACGCTATTTGTACATTTTAACGTGATTTGTTAATTTTTTTTATTTTAAGGGAAGTTCGCTGGTCACTCAGGAACTATCCAACAACCGATACTTGCTGGGGAACGCGCCCCAGTAAATAAAGGTTCACAGGGGCCCTAGGTTGGGTACAACAGCTCTGGATACAGTGATTGTGTTACTGGCCAACGTGGGCGAGAAGTGAGTGGAGTACTCGGTAAACTTCACCGCCAGCCTGCCCCGGACATCTTGGTTTTTGTAAGGGTTCGCTGAAGAAAAGCAACACCTGCAAGTTATGGGGGCCAGTTGTTCAGGTGGGGGGCGATCAACCTCGGTTCGGGTTGATTTAGTAAACCGACCAATCGGGTCGGCAAGGTATGTAATGTGTGAAAAATACGGTTCACACACAGAGGTTTTATGTGATGAATGGGAAAGAATGACTGTACATGACGGGGAGAAATTCCCAAGAATAGGTAGCTTTAGCCCAGAAGTGTTACTAAATCTAAGGAGAAGGATAGGTCTTATTAAACCAGCAAAGAGACGGATCAAACATTATGATTGTTTAAAATTATGGCAACAGGAAAGTGAAATGCAAAGAGAGTTAACTGACATATCTGACTCTCATCTTGGGAGGAGAGATATGGCAATGGAGAGGATTATGGTTGCGGAGAAAGGCACAATGGTGTACGATAAAAATGCACTTAGTAACTGTATTAAGAATGAAAGTGTAAAATGTAATAATGTTTATGAAAGTGAAAATGTAAAAATTACAAATGTTAACCTGTGCAAGTCGCACCCCATGTCAAACTTCCCTCAGGAATACGAGCAAGGAAGTGAACCCAACACGATGTCGGCACCTCTTCCAGCAGCCATCACACAAGACATCCAGGTGGACGCGACCAAATCGGTAAAGGCAATAATCAAACCCCCTAACGGAGGGTCAGGTGAGGTCGTGTCCACAGGTACGTACAATGTTTTATATCACGCACAAACAAATGTACCCCATATTGTAAGACCAAAACAAGGTGATGTAATTGAGTTTAGTCCTGTCAGGGTGATCACAGTCCCCAATGGGAAGACTGACGATCAGGGAACCATTCCCGTCCAGGACAGTGCAATGCGCTGTCCATGGTCCCGGACCGAATTGAGATCAATTATGTCTGAATTTCCTGATCCTAGGAAAAATCTAGTCGCATGTCAAAGGTTCATTAAAGAACTAGGAAACTCAACAGAACCCACCAACAAAGAGTGGCGGACAGTGCAGAGGGCATGTTTGCCCTCCGGTGTTGACTCTGCGAAATTTATTACTGATTGTCAATTAGACACAGAAGTACCTCAAACGGAGGAACACAATCAGGGATGTATTAAGCAGATTAACCGACAGTTGGAAGTATATTTCCCTGCCGTTGTCAAGTGGAATGAAATTTTCTCCATAAGACAAAACGAAAGGGAAAGTATTTCCAATTATTTCAATCGAGCACTGCAAGTAATGGCTAGGAACACTGGGATCACAGACATCAAAACATGCGCACAGCATAGAGAAATAGCGGTTAAGGTATTAATGAATGGTTTAAAGGAGGTATTGAGAACAAGGGTACAGACCACCAACCCAAACTGGAGAAATATCTCAGTGGCCGCATTAAGAGAGGCCGCTATTGATCATGATCGAAATATCACCAGACACAGGGAGTCACAAAGTGATAAGTTAATGGCCACAAGTATACAGGCCCTAACCACAAGACCACTCCAGCATAAGCCCCAAACCCCTGCGAGAAATTCAAATGTGGAAATCTGTTACCATTGTCGTAAAAAGGGACACTTTGCAAGAGATTGTAGATCAGGAAGTAGACAAAAGTCACATCAGCCCCCTAGACAACAACATAACCATGATGCCCAAGGAAACAGGGAAGTACAGGGAAAGCGGTTGATGGTGATGAGCATCCGAGCGTTTGAGGAGGCATCAAATCAACCAAGACCTCAGGTCATTGACACTTGGAGGAAACCCAGGGTTTGTTACCTTTGTAAAAGAGAAGGGCATTATGCCAGTAACTGTAACAGCCCACATAAAGTCAGACCCCCTAGACATGAAAATGAGCAAAAGTTAGGACACACCAAATTGTAACCAGGGATCATATAGGAAGAATTTTGGGCCACACCCATAATATATAGTCAGGAAAGGTGATTATTAGGATTGATGGTAAGCCTGAGGTAACAGTTAACAAATTGGGAGGTCATTCCCTGAAGACACAGGAATGACCGGGTGAAACGTTGTAAATGTATTTGTGAAATGTTTCTTTTTCTCTCCCCATCTCTGACGATTATTGGTAGGACTCAAACATTGCATATCTGTTTGGTCTTTGCAGAAGTCTACCAAACCCCAGCATGACCTATCCGCATCAATGTATCCTGGCCAGATACAGAGGGTGGAGTATGGAGGTGCTGGTGGGAGGGACTGCGCAAGGAAACCATTGGACATGTAGATATGACAGCCTGATGATCTGACAATATTTTAAAGTGTTTGAAAAATGTTTTTTTTCCTGTTGTTGTTTATTGTTGATTTATGTAATATATATGCATATGAATTGTTCTCTCTTTCTTTGTTTTTTTTTGTTTTCTCTCTCTTCTCACTCATGTTTTCATGTTTTAAAGATGGTATGTCACACATCAGTTAGACAAATGGTAATGCAAGATTTCTCTATCGTCCTAAGTGGATGCTGGGGTTCCTGAAAGGACCATGGGGAATAGCGGCTCCGCAGGAGACAGGGCACAAAAAAGTAAAGCTTTTACCAGATCAGGTGGTGTGCACTGGCTCCTCCCCCCATGACCCTCCTCCAGACTCCAGTTAGATTTTGTGCCCGAACGAGAAGGGTGCAATCTAGGTGGCTCTCCTAAAGAGCTGCTTAGAGAAAGTTTAGCTTAGGTTTTTTACTTTACAGTGAGTCCTGCTGGCAACAGGATCACTGCAACGAGGGACTTAGGGGAGAAGTAGTGAACTCACCTGCGTGCAGAGTGGATTTGCTGCTTGGCTACTGGACACTAGCTCCAGAGGGACGATCACAGGTACAGCCTGGATGGTCACCGGAGCCGCGCCGCCGGCCCCCTTGCAGACGCTGAAGAGAGAAGAGGTCCAAAATCGGCGGCTGAAGACTCCTGAGTCTTCATAAAGGTAGCGCACAGCACTGCAGCTGTGCGCCATTTTCCTCTCAGCACACTTCACACAACAGTCACTGAGGGTGCAGAGCGCTGGGGGGGGCGCTCTGAGAGGCAAATAAAAACCTTATTAGAGGCAAAAAATACCTCACATATAGCCCACAGAGGCTATATGGAGATATTTAACCCCTGCCTAACTTCAAAAATAGCGGGAGACGAGCCCGCCGAAAAAGGGGCGGGGCCTATCTCCTCAGCACACAGCGCCATTTTCTCTCACAGAAAAGCTGGAGAGAAGGCTCCCAGGCTCTCCCCTGCACTGCACTACAGAAACAGGGTTAAAACAGAGAGGGGGGGCACTGATTTTGGCGATATTGTATATATATAAAAGATGCTATAAGGGAGAAACACTTATACAAGGTTGTCCCTATATAATTATAGCGTTTTTGGTGTGTGCTGGCAGACTCTCCCTCTGTCTCCCCAAAGGGCTAGTGGGTCCTGTCCTCTGTCAGAGCATTCCCGGTGTGTGTGCTGTGTGTCGGTACGTGTGTGTCGACATGTATGAGGACGATGTTGGTGAGGAGGCGGAGAAATTGCCTGTAATGGTGATGTCACTCTCTAGGGAGTCGACACCGGAATGGATGGCTTATTTAGAGAATTACGTGAGAATGTCAACACGCTGCAAGGTCGGTTGACGACATGAGACGGCCGACAATCTATTAGGACCGGTCCAGGCGTCTCAGAAACACCGTCAGGGGTTTTAAAAACGCCCATTTACCTCAGTCGGTCGACACAGACACAGACACGGACACTGAATACAGTGTCGACGGTGAATAAACAAACGTATTTCTCATTAGGGCCACACGTTAAGGGCAATGAAGGAGGTGTTACGTGTTTCTGATACTACAAGTACCACAAGAAAGGGTATTATGTGGGAGTGAAAAAACTACCTGTAGTTTTTCCTGAATCAGATAAAATAAAATGAAGTGTGTGATGATGCGTAGGGTTACCCCGATAGCAAATATTGGCGTTATACCCTTTCCCGCCAGAAATTAGGGTACGTTGGGAAACACCCCTTAGGGTGATAAGGCGCTCACACGCTTATCAAGTGGCGTTACCGTCTCCAGATACGGCCGCCCTCAAGGAGCCAGCTGATAGGAAGCTGGAAAAATATCCTAAAAAGTATATACACACATACGGTGGTTATACTGCGACCAGCGATCGCCATCAGCCTGGAGATGCAGTGCTGGGTTGGCTTGGTCGGATTCCCTGACTGAAAATATTTTATTCATGTAGAGCATTTAATAGGATGCATTCTATATATATGTATGTGAGATGCACAGAGGGATATTTGCTCTCTGGCATCAAGATAAGTGCGTTGTCCATATCTCCCAGAAGATGTCAGGGACACGACAGTGGTCAGGTGATACAGATCCCATACGGCAGATGGAAGTATTGCTGTATAAAGGGAAGGAGTTATTTGGGGGTCGGTCCATCGGACCTGGGGACCACAGCAACAGCTGGGAAATCCAACCTTTTTTACCCCAAGTTACATCTCAGCTAAAAAAGACACCGTCTTTTCAGCCTCAATCTTTCCTTTCCCATGAGGGCATGCAGGCAAAAGGCCAGTCATATCTGCCCAGACATAGAGGTAAGGGAAGTAGACTGCAGCAGGCAGCCCTTTCCCAGGAAAAGAAGCCCTCCACCGCGTCTGCCAAGTCCTCAGCATGACGCTGGGGCCGTGCAAGCGGACTCAAGGTGGGGGGGTAGTCTCAAGAGTCTCAGGGCGCAGTGGGATCACTCGCAAGTTGACCCCTAGATCGTACGAGTATTATCCCAGGGGTAAAGATTGGAGAGTCGAGACATCTTCTCCTCGCAGGTTCCTGAAGTCTGCTTTACCAACGGCTCCCTCCGACAGGGAGGCAGCATTGGAAACAATTCACAAGCTGTATATCCAGCAGGTGATAATCAAAGTACCCCTCCTACGACAAGGAAAAGGGTATTATTTTTCCACACTATATTGTGGTACTGAAGCCAGACGGCTTGGTGACACATAGTCTAAATCTAAAATGTTTTGAACACTTACATAAAAGGTTCAAATCGAGATAAAGTCACTCAGAGCAGTGATAGCGAACCGGAAAAAAGGGGACTATATGGTGTCCCTGGACATCAAGGATTACCTCCATGTCCAAATTTTGTCCTTCTCATCAAGGGTACCTCTGGTTCGTGGTACAGAACTGTCAATATCAGTTTCAGACGATGCCGTTTGAATTATCCACGGCACCCCGGGCCTTTTTACCAAGGTAATGGCCGAAAAGATGTTTCTTCAAAGAAAAAAGGCATCTAAATTATCCCTTACTTGCACGACCTAAAAAGGGCAAGTTCCAGAGAACAGTTGGAGGTCGGAAGAGCACTATCTAAAGTAGTTCTTCGACGGCACGACTGGATTCTAAATATTCCAAGAATCGCAGCTGTTTTCCGACGATACGTCTGCTGTTCCTAGGGATGATTCTGGACACGGTTCAGAAAAAGGTTTTTCTTCCCGAGGAAAAAGCCAAGGAGTTATCCGACCTGTCAGGAACCTCCTAAAACCAGGAAAGGTGTCTGTACATCAATGCACAAGAGTCCTGGAAAAAATGGTGGCTTTTTACGAAGCAATTCCATTCGGCAGATTCCATGCAAGAATTTTCCAAAGGGATCTGTTGGACAAATGGTCAGGGTCGCATCCTCAGATGCACCTGCGAATAACCCTGTCGCCAAGGACAAGGGTATATCTTCTGTGGTGGTTGCAAAAGGCTCATCTATTGGAGGGCCGCAGATTCGGCATACAGGATTTGATCCTGGTGACCACGGACGCCAGCCTGAGAGGTTGGGGAGCAGTCACACAAGGAAGAAACTTCCAGGGGGTATGGACGAACCTGGAAAAGTCTCTTCACATAAACATTCTGGTACTAAGAGCAATCTAAAATGCTCTAAGCCAGGCGGAACCACTCCTGCAAGGAAAACCGGTGTTGATTCAGTCGGACAACATCACGGCGGTCGCCCATGTAAACAGACAGGGCGGCACAAGAAGCAGGAGTGCAATGGCAGAAGCTGCCAAGATTCTTCGCTGGGCGGAGAATCACGTAATAGCACTGTCAGCAGTGTTCTTCCCGGGCGTGGACAACTGGGAAGCAGACTTCCTCAGCAGACACGATATTCACCCGGGAGAGGGGGGTCTTCATCCAGAAGTCTTCCACATGCTAATAAACTGTTGGGAAAGACCAATGGTAGACATGATGGCGTCTCGCCTCAACAAGAAACTGGACAAGTATTGCGCCAGGTCAAGAGATCCACAGGCAATAGCTGTGGACGCACTGGTAACACCTTGGGTGTACAAATCAGTATATGTGTTTCCTCCTCTGCCTCTCATACCAAAGGTATTGAAGATTATACGGTGAGGAGGAGTAAGAACAATACTAGTGGCTCCGGATTGGCCAAGAAGGACTTGGTACCCGGAACTTCAAGAGTTGGTCACGGACGACCCGTGCCCTCTACTTCTGAGAAGGGACCTGCTACAACAGGGTCCCTGTCTCTTTCAAGACTTACCGCGGCTGCGTTTGACGGCATGGCGGTTGAACGCCAGATCCTAAAAGGGAAAGGCATTCCAGAAGAAGTCATTCCTACCTTGATTAAGGCAAGGAAGGAAGTCACCGCGAAACATTATCACCGCATTTGGCGAAAATATGTCGCGTGGTGCGAGGATCGGAGTGTTCCGACGGAGGAATTTCAACTGGGTCGTTTCCTACATTTCCTACAATCAGGATTGTCTATGGGTCTCAAATTGAGATCTATTAAGGTTCAAATTTCGGCCCTGTCAATATTCTTCCAAAAAGAATTGGCCTCAGTTCCTGAGGTACAGACTTTTGTTAAAGGAGTACTGCATATACAGCCTCCTGTGGTGCCTCCGGTGGCACCGTGGGATCTAAATGTAGTTTTAGATTTCCTCAAATCCCATTGGTTTGAACCATTGAAAAAGGTGGATTTTAAATATCTCACATGGAAAGTGACTATGTTACTGGCCCTGGCTTCCGCCAGGAGAGTATCTGAATTGGCGGCTTTATCTTATAAAAGCCCTTATCTAATCTTCCATTCGGATAGGGCAGAACTGAGGACTCGTCCGCATTTTCTCCCTAAGGTGGTATCAGCGTTTCACCTGAACCAACCTATTGTGGTGCCTGCGGCCACTGGCGACTTGGAGGACTCCAAGTTGTTGGACGTTGTCAGAGCCTTAAAAATATACATTTCAAGGACGGCTGAAGTCAGAAAATCTGACTCGCTGTTGATACTATATGCACCCAACAAGTTGGGTGCCCCTGCTTCTAAGCAGACGATTGCTCGTTGGATTTGTAACACAATTCAACTTGCTCATTCTGTGGCAGGCCTGCCACAGCCTAAATCTGTTAAGGCCCATTCCACAAGGAAGGTGGGCTCATCTTGGGCGGCTGCCCGAGGGGTCTCGGCATTACAATTCTGCCGAGCAGCTACGTGGTCGGGGGAAAACACGTTTGTAAAATTCTACAAATTTGATACCCTGGCAAAAGAGGACTTGGAATTCTCTCATTCGGTGCTGCAGAGTCATCCGCACTCTCCCGCCCGTTTGGGAGCTTTGGTATAATCCCCATGGTCCTTTCAGGAACCCCAGCATCCACTTAGGACGATAGAGAAAATAAGAATTTACTTACCGATAATTCTATTTCTCGGAGTCCGTAGTGGATGCTGGGCGCCCATCCCAAGTGCGGATTATCTGCAATACTGTACATAGTTATTGTTAACAAATTCGGGTTATATTGTTAAGGAGCCATCTTTAAGAGGCTCTTTCTGTTATCATACTGTTAACTGGGTTTAGGTCACAAGTTGTACGGTGTGATTGGTGTGGCTGGTATGAGTCTTACCCGGGATTCAAATTGCCTCCCTTATTGTGTACGCTCGTCCGGGCACAGTACCTAACTGGAGTCTGGAGGAGGGTCATGGGGGGAGGAGCCAGTGCACACCACCTGATCTGGTAAAAGCTTTACTTTTTTGTGCCCTGTCTCCTGCGGAGCCGCTATTCCCCATGGTCCTTTCAGGAACCCCAGCATCCACTACGGACTCCGAGAAATAGAATTATCGGTAAGTAAATTCTTATTTTGCTCCTTACAGAAAGATCGCTGGTTGGGAAGGAATATTGCATCACCAGAATGTTCGTTTGGAAGACTGAGAGACAGCACCTTTGAGATGACAGCAGAACAAGAAGAACAACAAGACGAGAGAACTAATTATCGTAACAAGTTTCTCTCCCCCTCAAACTGTTTTCCTATACCCCCATTACACATTTCTCCTTTTCTCCTCCTGTAAGATGGACTTGCCCCAAGAGACTGTGATACGGATTTTCCTGTTGACCATGATGTTGACCAGAGCAGTCTGTTCCGGCGAGAGTACCAGTGAGGTCGAGAAAGGATCCAGAAAGGTTCTGATGACTGAGACGGAGGTGTAAATTTCCAATAGCAACACAATCACCAAGCAAAGGCGAGTACCGGAAACGATCTAGCAGCCATGTTATTTGTAAACATTGTGAAGGATTGTTAGCTGAAAAGAGAACTGTATCTGTAGGCTTTGTGACAATGTAGTTGAGGATGGGTGCATTAAGAAATGCCAATCCAGTTTTAATATCCACATGGACCGGCATCCATTGAGTGACTATCACTCCTTAGTGGGTAGTGTGTTAAATCAAACAGATTGTTGGGTATGCTCTCAAGTACCTCAAGGTCATAGCAAATCAGGACTAGTACCATTTCCTTTAACGGTAGGGGAGGTACTTGAGCTAAAGGGTGGGAGACCGGTGGACAGGAGGTTTAATATCTCCAGTCCTCCTAGTTTGAAGCTCCACCAATATCATGTGGATAGATCCCTAATATGTTTTAACATTACCAATCCCCGAAAGCCGGGAAATTGGGAAGTGTCATGGAGCAACCAAACCATGACCTTTTCATATAGGGCAGATAGAATGCCGACAGATACAGAACTTATACGCCACATAGCCAGTAGAGAAAAATCTTTCCGATATAGGTATACCCTAGGAAGTAGGATTACGAGAGTTGGAGAAGTATCACCAGGATACTGTGCACATATCGTACAAACTGATACGTGTACTAGACAGATGGGAGAATTAGGGGTAGGAGATTTCACATGGAAGATGTGTAATATGGTTATGTCCTACTCCGTCCCATATGTTCTCCCCGATGATGCATATTTCATATGCGGGAGGAAGGCGTATAAGTGGCTTGCCCCAAACTCTGAAGGATTGTGTTATATTGGAAAAGTACTGCCTGAAGTAATGACTGTATCACATGCCAAAATTAAAGATATACACCGTGTTGCCCAAGCTCCTTATACTCATACTCATTACGAGCACGTAGTTAAACGGCACCTGATAGAAAGAACAGAGCATCCGGCCTCTGACATGATCCATGAATCCACCGGGATTCAGTTTCTAATCGCGTTAGATTTCACTCGCACCGCCAGAGGAGTGTTGAATTATAAATACATATCTGCGCTCGCAAATTTGTTAGACAATATCACTGAAATGTATGATGACACGTTTAGGTATACTGGAAGAGAACTTCAAGCTTATAAAACAGAACTGGTACAGCATAGAATGGTTCTCAATTATCTCACGGCAGTGACAGGCGGATATTGTGTCACACTGGCAACGCAGTACGGCGTGAAATGCTGCACATATATAACGAATAGTACCGAGGACCCGGTCGAGGTCATAGACCAAAAGATGGACGATATTCTCCAATTAAAATGGGAATTTCGCAGGAGACACAATCTCACTCTTGCTGCTGTGGGTAATGAGCTGACTGGTTGGGTGTCATGGTTGAACCCGCGAAATTGGTTCTCTGGTTTAGGAGAATGGGCTCAAGGAGTCATAATGGATGTTGGGAAGTTTCTTCTATGTATCTTAGGTGTTGTCATATCCATTGGCTTGATATTTAGATGCGGTCAGGCTTTAATGAAGTGCAAACGTAGTACCAGGGTAATGAGTCTAAGGAGTGAGGAAATTGTAATTCCAATGGATTTGATTTATGACCCAACGGTAGAAACAATAATGTGATGAAAATGCGATTATACGGTCCGTTTCTTTCACCTGTTTTTCCGTTTTCTCCAAGGTAAAAAGACCCACTTGGACGAGGAATTTGATGATCCTGTATACAGACAACTGATGGATTAAAGAAGAAGTTTTGACAACCTAATACACAGATATTTGATGAACTATGCCATAGACCCCCAGTTTCCCTAGAAATTTAAAAATTACGCTAGCCCAACACTTTTGTAAGTCTATGGACATTGACAAAGCTTTTTGCTTGCACCTTTTGGGCAAAAGCACAAAGAAGACGGCATTCAACAGACACCGAACAAGACTTCAACCGACAAATGTTCATTAACCTGACATAGAATACCACTGCATTTACCATAAGTGTTCTTTTTCTTCATCTCTACAACCTTCAGGTAATGACACACATAGTCGATAGGGAATACAGGCACAGATATCAGCAATCACATATTCCCCCATTCATGTATCATCAACTAAAATGTGCTCCCCCATTTTGTTGCAACCAAAATCCGAAAAGAGCTCGGTAAAGTTTGACAGCCCATCCACAGACCCGCACCGCGGGATAAGAAGGAATTCAAATGTATACTTCGCAATACCTCGAAGCTTGATGTACAACACGTACGGCACGATGATACATGACCCCCCAAACATGGATTCATACACACATGCTTCTACTATCTCACTAGGTCATACCCTCTTCACACCTTCTCCTCTCTCCCCCCTTACCCAACCATGGAAATGTATTAACCCCTGACATATATTTTTCTCGTTTTGAAATGTTTTAGGAAGTGGCAGTTATTGTTGACTGCCAAAGGGTGGACTGTCAAAGTCAGAAAAATATCACGATGCACACTGCCATATTTGCACCTCATACAGGTCCGCGCTGCGCATGCGTGCGCTCTCCCGTGCGTGCGCATACTCGCTGTTGCGGGCACCCGCAGGCGCACGGTATGTGCATTTACGGTAGAGTTTATGTGTTCGTAGCGTGCGACTCAATCGTTACATATTTTCACTTTATAATGTATTTTGTAGATCACGGTCCCTTTGATAGATTCTGAAAGTTTAGTTAATGTAGCATGTTCATGGACGGAGAGATCCCTCTTTGTTTGATACAAAGGGTCAGACAGGGATTATACAGTGGTGTTTAGTATCCATCGGAAGAGTATTTAATTAGCAATATTCCGGTGTTGGTTTGAAGCGAATTAATCGCTCGTGCGAATAGTTATGGACATAAGAAGTTTATGTCCATTTACTATTATTTGCACTTACTTATCCATGCGGCGGGAAACCTAGTTTCCCACCCACCTGAGCAGTTGGAAATTGTCACAGCCCACCTGTATGAATCAACCTATGACCTTTTGTTATAGTGCGAAGACAAATTCCTGTGTCCAATGAACAATGAGATTGTAGGGACCATTGAATTGTATTGTGTGTGGGGCATAAATAGACAAGCCGATCACATCCAGCTCACTCTCTTCAACGGTTCTCATTGCTGATAATCGGGAGCTGGATGTCCAGAGGCGCATGCGATCGTTCCCCTTTGTGCGTAAGTTTTCTCCGCAATCATATTGTCTTTCTTGTTATTGTGAGCCATATATCTCTCTCTCTCATATCTCTCTCTCTCTCTCTCTTCTCCTCTTTCTCTCGTATTTCCCTTAAACGTAATAGTATTGTATTGTATTTCCTGTGTAGTTATCTGGTTAGTTAGTCTATGTTATATTGTAGTGTATGACTTGTACTGTATTATTCTTTTTCAAGTATAACATTCATATAAGGCGTTAGACCCTAAGCCCGGTAGTTGTGTATTTCTTATAGTGTTAAGTATTCTCAGAGCGTCGGTGACGCTCGAACAGCTTTTAAGTTAATAAGGTTACACTGTGTTGCATCTACACCCTATCTCTACACTAAGGTTTTACTGCATATTACATTGTTTATGGTTTAGATATAAAGGTTTAACATTGTGAGCGTCTGCGCCGCTGGTGACCTCCTCGTGGTCCCGAGCGTCCGCTACGCTATAGCGAACCATTACGTTAGTCAGCAGCCAATAGCGTGCCTGCCTGTGATCTCTTGGCCGTGAGCGAACGTGACGCTTGAGCGTCTCGACCACGGCTAAGCGATTGTTACGCAACGTGCGTACCCTTACGGTACTCCATACGTCAATAGCGTACAGTGTTCTTAGACCTCTTAAAGGGTTTTAAATAAGATAAATATTCAGCTTTATCACTCACTTACTGGCTGTTGGAGTCTGAGGTAATTGTTAGAGCAGAGCTGCGCTGGCCTCTTCTCCTGCTATGTGAGTGATGGAGTGCAATGTGAGGGTGCACGCACTGTATAGAACGGAGGAGATCTGCCCGGGCAGTGCGTGGCCTGGCCGCTGCTGGGGAAGGGTGCCACACATCCGGAGTCCCGCTGGTGGTGCCGGTGTGTGTTTGCATCCAGGGACGTATACCCCGCTTTGGCAGCCTCACTCTCTGGCTGCAGTCTGCAGCAGCACCTCAGCGGTATATACTGGGGAAATTGGAGACACAACAGAATCATGCTGTTCTCTGATTTCAGTGCCGGCGGCATGCGCAACTCAGGTGGACAGTGTTGGGGCTCCTGATGTGGTGGGGACCCTGGACGAGCGCCCCTGTCGCCCCTGCTTGGATCCGGCCATGGGTCCTGGTGATCGGCACCATTTTCACTCCAGCTGTGAAGAGTGTACTGAACGGACGTGTCCGTCTCAGTGCTGGGTTGTGGGGAGTGGGGCTGGTGCCTGTTGTGGGACTGGTGTATCAGTCCTGGGGTTCTCTGTCTGTAGTCTGCTGTATCTGACAAGGTGTGCTCTGTCCACCTAGGGGTGACCTGTCCATACATCCAGGGGCTCTGCCTCAGTGTTAATTAAAAACCCAATATCTAGGTACACCCAGGGGCTCTGCGTCTCATCAGTATTAGTCCAGGGGTGCTCTTTCTGTCTGTTTTATCTGACAAGGGACTGCTGTGTCCTCCAGGGGTGCTCTGTCCACCTAGGGGTGATCTGTCCATACATCCAGGGGCTCTGCCCCAGTGTTAAAATTAAAATAAAATATTAATTTAAAATAAAAATTGTATATATAGTATATTTTTGTGCTGTACCACAGTATATATCCAGGAGCTGCTGTGTTTGTATAGGGGTACTCTGTCCATCTATCCAGGGGCTCTGCCCCACTGTTTAAAAAATAAATCTAATATTTTATTACTTTAAAATAAAAATATTTTTTTTTTTTTTGAGCTGTACTCCGGTATATATCCAGGGGCTGCTGTGTCTGCACAGGGGTACTCTGTCCGTCCATCCAGGGGTTCCACCCCAGTGTAAAATTAAAATAATAAAAGCTTAAATTCCTAATATATAATTATAACAAAAATTTGTGCTGTAGCCCAGTGTACTATTTAAGTTTTACTTTATTTTCGTAAATACTGTGACACTGCCAGTCAGACCGCAGTATATTATTATTTAGTACATATACACATATTGTGCTACACTGTGGGTGAAGGTGGTACCACAGTAATATTTTATTTCGTACTCATACATGTATTGTGTTGTGTGACACTGTAGGTCAAAGTAAACTGTAATGTTAGATTATTATCCATGACTCGTACACATATTGTGGCACTGTAGGTGGTACATTCTTTGTACAAATTGTGGTGTGTGCTATACTCCACTTGGTTCGTATTTGTTGATATGGAGGACGAACAATTGAGAGGAGAGCAGGAAGCACATACTAGAACTGAAGGTGCTGCCACCAGTCATGATGATAGAAGTCCGTCAGTATCGTCTACTAAGGCCGATACCCAAGGGCATAGATGGCTTAATCAAAGAAAAAGTGAAAGTAAAAGTAAGATTAGTAAAAGTCAGATTAGTTCAATAACCAATAAAAATTGTTGTCTATGCCCCCAATTATTAATTTAACTTTTTTTTTAATCAAACAAATTAAATCATTAATCAATCCTTCCTTCCTTCCACTATATACATACTCTACCTCCCTTGGGCCCCTGATCTAGTTATTGATAAAGAACTGTGTCAGACCATTTCTGCTGATTTTGGTTTCATATTATTTAAAAAAAAAAAAAAATTACAAAAAAAAAGCTAAAGTCACTTTTGTCCCTAAAGTATTATTAACCCCAGTAACATTAATTTCCAGGCATTTCCAGGCAATTTTGACCACAGTACAAACAATGAAAAATATATATTGTACAAAACATATTTTTAATGCTGTAATCATCTGTACAGATTATTTTCATCCTCAAGGTAAGTGCAAACCGCATGAAACGCGTTGGAGACCGTCCACTAAGGAGAAAGCAAGCCCACTGCAAGGCCAGGACATCGGCCGTAACACCATCCGCTGTCAGCAGCGGTCACGGAAGCCGGAGAACATCAGCGCGCACACAGCCCCGCACACAGCCCCGCTGGACGCAGCGGGACTCAGCGCCATCAATCCTTACCATCCGCTGCACTCAGGATCAGAGCCGCTGTGCTCAACAGCAGCTCCGGAACATCATAGCGCAGGGACAGGTAGGACAACCGGGACTTATAACATCTGCACGGGCCACTCCTTACCATTTCACTCAAAAGAGTGTAAACATTATTTTACTAACATTTTTTCTTTTTTCACAGGTACCGCTGTTTATATATTCATGTAATCTCTATTGTTTTAGTTTTATATACCACTATTAATATTTCTTAGCGCTTTCCACTCAAAAAATCAAGGTAGGATCAATTTCTGAAAGTTATGTTTGATCTGGAGAAGGATCCGTCTGTTGGAGAAGTTTGGCAACAACGGGTGGAGTGCCTCAGGTTGCCTCAGCCAGCTTTACACAAGGTATGTGCCATCAACATGTAAATATGTATGTTTTTGACACAACAAATTTTTGTATTAATTTAACATATTTCCACTTTATTGCAGGTATCCTGGCAGAAAGGGAGTGAAATTGTGCTGAGTCTCGGCTACGGCTTCCTTATATGGAATCCAAAACCTGCAAGATCCAACGCTGGATGAAAACAATATTGACTGTAAATGAATGGTTTTAAGGTTAATAATACTGTAGGAACAAAAACAGGTCACATTCTGAAATTTTAGCTGTTTTTATGATTAAAAAACAAACATCCAAAACCAAAAACCGCAAGGGTGGTTTTGGCATAACCAATACAGATCAAAAACATGAAGGAGATACAAATCCAAAATCAAAATCTAAAACCCAAGATTTGGGCCGGCGCACATCTCTAGTTAGGATGTGTTAGGGTCTCCTGCCCTGTGCTGCCACGTCGTCATGGCAACCGGGAGACAAGTGCTAGCGGAGTAACCTGAGCGCTGCTGATACTCCGGTTCGGGTCTTTTGCTGTGCAGTGGTTATAGGCTCTGTGCACGGCAGGGGATCCGGTGCTGGTTTTTGTGCTCACAGTCTGTGAGGTCTGAGTGGGGCGTGGACAGCACCTGCTTTATAAGGCCTCTTCTCAGGGTAAGCAGATGCTGCTGAATCTTTGTTGGTTAGTCAGTTCCTGAAAGTTAGCCAGTACTGTGTAGCTTTGTATTTGTTTGTTGCTTACTGCAAATAGGCCTGGGGATTTGGTATTACACTCTGCCAATCCAGACCTAGCAGTAAGACTGGAGTCAGTCGTTTAGCTTGCTGGGGTTCTGTTACTACTCTGTGAATTTAGCAAGATTGCGGCTGTATTCTAAGACTTGCCTGTCTAATCCTGTCTCACTGTGCTAGGTGTCAGGGGTCAGTTTAGTGGCAGTAAGCTGAACCTGTGCACTGCAAGTGAGAATTAGGATTGTGGAGACTCTCCTTGTGTCTATCATTCCATCTCTGACCAAGGAGTTTACTGCCACACCCGTTGGTAACCCTTTAGGGTTTTGCTGTTGCCCTTAGCAACAGCATTTCGGGTTCTCTACGTATTAAAACACAACATCTTGCTTTTCCCATCTGAGCAGTTCTAATACAAGGGAGATACCCAGTTCCTTAGCCTCTGGGCTTCTCTGTTCACTTTGTGTGTATTTTGTTACCCTATCACCTTCTGTGTACGTTATGTCATATTCCCCAGTCTGTCTGTGAGTCCATTTGTTTTGCATAACAGTTCAAACACCAGTACATTCCTGCAGGCACTGGAGTGCATAACAGTTCTGACACCAGTACTTTCCTGCAGGCACTGGTGTGCATAACAGGATGAGAGATGGCTGGGTTTGATGAAGAAGTGGGCCCATTTGAAGTTTGTGGAGAGGTGGAGAGTCTGATAAGTAGAGGGACAGGATTCCAGAGATAGGGAGCAGCACGTGCAAAATCTGGGAGGTGGGAGGAAGCAATCAGTAGGCAGGAGAGGCGGCAAGCATTTGTGGAGCGAAGAGGGCGGGTGGGAGTGTGAAGGAAGATATAATTGGGAGAGGAATGGGTGAGGACTTTGTAAGTGAGTGTGAGAAGCTTGAATTGGATTCTGAAGGGGAAGGGGAACCAGTGTAGGGCTTGTAAGAGAGGAGAGGTGGACGTAGTACATTTGGAGAGGAAGATGAGCCAGACAGCAGCATTGAGAACAGATTTGTGTGGAGAGAGGTGTTTGTCAGGGAGGCCGGATAGGTGGAGATTACAGTAGTCCAATCTGAAGAAGACCAGTGAGTGGATAAGGGTCTTGGTAGAAACTTGGGTGAGAAAAGGTCTGATCCTGGAAATATTTTTGAGATGGAAATGGCAGGACTGCAAAAGGTACTGAATGTGTGGTTTGAATGAGAGGGAGGAGTTAAGAATAACTCCAAGACAGTGCATTTGGGTGCTAGAGGATATGGTTGTACAGTCAATAGATAATTAAATTGTGGGAGGTGAGGTTATGCGGGAGGGTGGGAAGATGACCAGCTCAGTCTAAGACATGTTAAGTTTAAGAAAGCGCTGGGACATCCAGGAAGAGATAACAGAGAAACAGAAATATGAGTGAGGAGAGAGGGGGATAGGTCATGGGAAGAGAACTAGATCTGAGTATCATCAGCACAAAGATGATATTGGAGTCCTCCTAAAGAGGATGTATAGAGGGAGAAGAGGAGAGGTTCAAGAACAGACCCTTGGGGGATCCTACTGTTAGTGGAAATGGGGGGGGGGGGGGGGGGGAGACAGAGAATGAACAGTTAAAGAGATAGGAGGACAGCCAGGAGAGGGCAGTATCACACAGACCAAGAGCGTGAAGGATTTGCAGGAGGAGAGGGTGGTCCACAGTGTCAAAAGCAGGAGAGATTTGAGGAGAATGAGCAGAGAGTAGTGGCCCTTGGATTTGGCAGCAAGGAGGTCATTACAGACTTTGATGAGGGCAGTTTCAGTGGAGTGATGAAGACGAATGCCAAACTGAAATGGGAGTAGCAGGGAGTGTGAGGAAAGAAAGGCAGTAAGATAGTTGTAGACAATACGCTCAAGAAGTCAGAATGCAAAAGGGAGGAGAGAGATGGGTCAGTAGTAGGAGAGAGTGTTAGGATCAAGGGTACGTTTTTTTTTTTTAAGAATGGGGAGACAGGGGCATGTTTGAAAGCGGAGGGGACAGTGTCTGATAAGAGGGAGAGATTGAGGAGGTGAGCAAGGTGGGAACTGGCAGAAGAAGAGAGGTAGCAGTGAAGGTGGGAGGTGCTAGAGTAAAGGGGGGGGGGTGGAAGGGGGGGCCTGGATGAGGGACATTATTTAATCTCCAGATGTAGGGGGAAAAGGAGTTAGAATTGGTGAGATGGATGATAAGTGATAGTCTGTGATGTTAACCCACATGGTTGTTTACAGTGAATCTAAGAATCTATGTATCTTGCCCCCTGGTCATACCTCTATCCTTCCCCCCAGTCTCCTACACCTCTTCCTCTCTCCCCTCCTCTGTCTCCCCTCCATCCCTCTGTTTCCTTCCCCCTCATTTCCTGTTACCCCACTTTCATTCACCTCTGCTCCATGGTCCTGCTACCCCACAACTCAGCCCTGCTCCCTCCCTCCCTTCCCTGTAATCTCCCCACACCCCCATCCACATCACACTGAACTCCCCTCCTGCCCACCTCCTGCAGTTTCCCCTCCTAGCTCAGGCACCCACACCATCACTACTCTCTCTTCAGCCCTGCCCTCAAAGTGAATCTCACCTCATCGCTACAGCAACCCTGATAATCTCATTCACATCTCTCCCACAAACTCATACCCCCTATCCTGTGCCCACTGGAATGCCAGATCTGTTTGTAACAAACTGGTCCCCACTCATGACCTTTTCATTTCCAACTCCCTGCATCTCCTAGCCATTATTGAAACCTGGATTACGCCCTCTGACACTACTTCTCCTGCTTCTGTCTCTGCTGGGGACCTCACATTCTCACACACACCCCGACCTGGGGGTCGCCATGGGGGCGGTGTTGGGATCCTTTTACCTTCTAGTTACTCCTACCAATTCATACCACCAGAACCATCCCTTACATTTTCTACATTTGAGGTCCATGCTATACGCCTCTTCCAACCAGTTCATCTTAGAGTAGCTGTCATTTACCGCCCCCCTGGCATTGCCTCCAAATTCATCGACAACTTTGCTTCCTGGCTTCCTCACTTCCTCTCTTCTGACATTTCCTCCATTATCCTAGGTGATTTCAACATCCCTATCGCTATTCCCACACAATCCCCTGCCTCTAAACTCCTTAACCTCACCTCTTCACTTGGTCTCTCCCAGTGGACCTCCTCACCCTCCCATGTGAATGGGAGCTCACTGGATCTTGTCTTCACTCGCGGTTGTGATATTTCTGATTTCTCCAACTCCCCATTTCCCCTCTCTGACCACCGCCTGCTCTCCTTTAACTCTCTCTGCTTCCCCATCTCTACCTCCTAAGTCTACCATCACTAAGCGTAACATTGAGGCTATTGACACTACATTCCTTTCCTCCCTGTTTGACTCACTTCTCTCTCCTATTCTCTCTCTCATGCCCTGAACAAGCCACTTCCATATACAATGCATCCCTTACTTCTGTTCTTGACTCTGTTGCTCCACCAACCACTATTCACCCTCGCAAATTAACACCTCAACCCTGGCACACCAAATGCACCAGATATCTGCAAAAATGCTCACGTACTGCTGAGCGACACTGGAGGAAATCACGCTCTAAGGCAGACTTCCTCCATTTCAAACTTATGCTCTCATCCTTCAGTGCTGCCCTTTCCCTTGCTAAACAGTCATACTTCAAGAACCTCATCTCCTCCCAGTCTTCCAACCCCCAGCGCCTCTTTGCCACTCCCAACTCACTCCTCTGCCCACCTCCACCTCGTCTCCCTTCCTCATTCTCTGCTCTTGACTTTGCCACTTACTTCACATCCAAAATTGACTCCAGACCATCAGCAACCAGCCTCCTCCCATAACTTACCACCCCTCCCCATCCCTCTCACCAACTCTTACATCTTTCTCCCATGCATCTGGTGAGGAAGTCATGCCCCTCATTCGTTCCTCTCCCCTTACCACCTCCCCTCTTGACCCTATACCCTCCCACCTCCTTCGCTACCTCTCTCCTTCTGCCTGTTCCCATCTTGCCCATCTTCTCAATCTCTCCCTCTCATCAGGCACTGTCCCCTCTGCCTTCAAGCATGCACTCATCTCTCCTATTCTTAATAAACCTACACTTTATCCAAACACTCTCTCCAACTACCCATCTTTCTTCTAACTTTTGCCTCCAAGCTCCTTGAGCGTATTGTCTACAACCGCCTTACTTCCTTTCTTTCTTTACACTCGCTGCTTGACCCATTCCAGTCTGGCTTCCGTCCTCTCCACTCCACTGAAACTGCCCTTACAAAAGTCTGCAATGACCTCCATGCTGCTAAATCTAAGGGCCACTACTCTCTACTTATTCTTCTTGATCTCTCTGCTGCTTTTGACACTGTGGACCATCCTCTCCTACTGCAAATCCTTCACTCCATTGGTCTGCGTGATACTGCCCTCTCTTGGCTTTCTTCTTACCTCTCTGACCGTTCATTCTCTGTCTCCTCTCATGACTTCACCTCCCCATCACTTCCACTAACTGTAGGTGTACCCCAAGGTTCTGTCCTTGGTCCTCTTCTTTTCTCTCTCTATACATCCTCACTAGGTAAGCTCATTAGCTCTTTTGATTTCCAATATCATCTCTATGCTGATGACACTCAAATCTATCTTTCCTCTCCCCTGCTCTCCTCACTTGAATCTCCAACTGTCTCTCTGCTCTCTGTTTGGATGTCCCAGCGCTTTCTTAAACTTAACATGTCTAAGACTTATCTGATTATCTTCCCACCCTCCCGCATAAGCTCACCTCTCACAATCTCATTATCTGTTGATGCCACTACTATCTCCTCTAGCCCCTAAGTGCGATGTCTTGGAGTAATCCTTGACTCCTCCCTCTCTTTCAACTCACACATTCAGCACCTCTCACAAACCTGCCGTTTTCATCTAAAAAATATTTCCAGGATCAGACCCTTTCTGACCCAAGATGCTACTAAGACTCTTATCCACTAACTGGTCATCTCCAGACTGGACTACTGTAATCTCCTTCTAACTGGCATTCCTGACAAACACCTCTCTCCACTCCAATCTATCCTCAATGCTGCTGCCCGGCTCATTTTCCTCACCAAACGCACTACGTCCACCTCTCCTCTCCTACAAGACCTTCACTGGCTCCCCTTCCCTTTCAGAATCCATTTCAAGCTTCTCACACTCGCTTACAAAGCCCTCACCCACTCCTCTCCCATTTACATCTCTGATTTTATCTCCCCTTACACTCCCACCCATCCTCTTCGCTCTGCTACTGCACGCCGACTCTCCTGTCTTCTGATTACTTCCTCCCACTCCTATCTCCAAGATTTTTCATGTGCTGCTCCAATTCTCTGGAATTCCCTACCTCTCCCCCTCAGACTCTCCACCTCTCTACAAAACTTCAAATGGTCTCTCAAGACCCACTTCTTCACCAAACCCCCAGCCAAATCTCATCCTAACCCTGTGTTCCACGCTCTCTATGTACCCCATCTGTCTCACCCCTGTCTGTCTACCCCTCCCCTTTAGAATGTAAGCTCTCACGAGTAGGGCCATCTTCCCTCATGTGCTTATCCTTTCTCTTACTTTAATGATCTTCAACTGCATCAACTCCAGCAGTCTTCTGCCACCTGATACTTATTCCAGTGTCATCTGCTGATGTAACTATGTTTATTTACCCTGTATTGTCCTATATTGTCTTCAACTGTAAGTTGCTGTTTTCCTGTTTGATTATTTATGTACTCTGTAATTGGGCGCTGCAGAACTCTTGTGGCGCCATATAAATAAAGGATAATAATAATAATAATAATAATAATAATAATACTAATAATAATAAGTAGTATATGGTGTGTGGCACAGACTATGAATTTTGTTACTCGCTTCGACATTTAGCATCATCCAAGTTATAAATCCAGTTTCTTACAAGTTGTAGTTGCCTCCATATCTCCTAGTACCCATTTATTTTCACATTCACCGTTAAAACCTCTGGTTCTCTAGCAGACAGCTGGGCAGTGCATTACACAAGCACAGGTCTACGGGGAGATGGCATGGCGACATTTTCCTAGTGATTTCTTTACTTCACATGCACAAAAGGCGCCATTCCATTTTCCTGGTGTTTTGGCTGCCTCCGCTGGATATGTGAATATTGAAGAATTGGGTGCAGGGTGTGCGGTGTGTGCCCCCATATCCTGTGTGTACCCCAAACCCTGCACCTAATATAGATACGTCACTGGACAGCATGCCCTGCCAGCCATAATAGTTAAAGACCCTAGATTTATTATGCAACTTGACCAATTTTAAATGAAGATTTAAATACAGATTTAATTGTTTTATGATCACATTAGATGCTTTGACACGTACACTGTGAACTGGTTAATTTATGAAAAAAAAAAAAGATTATTTCCTGTCCGTGCGATCAACCAGACTCCGCCTATGGGGGAGCGTATTTCTGCATAGCAGGGCTGCGAACGCTTGTGCAGCCCTGCTATGCAAAAAAAGTTTCCTGTAAAGAAGACCAGGGTAAGAGTTACTTACCCTGTGTGATCGATCCAGCGACGCAGGTCCCGGAATTGACGGCAGACATCCGCCCTCCAAATGCCTGGACACGCCTCCGTTGGACTCACCACTCCCTGAAAACGGTGAGTTGCCGCCCGGTTCCGCCTTCCTTCCGTCAGTCTTCTTGCGGTCGCCGTTGCGACCGCTTTCTTCGCTAGCGGCGTTGCTGCCTGGCGACAGCCATTGCCGGGCAACGACATGCCTGTGCAATGCGGCCGCTGCGCATGCGCAGTTCCAACCCAATTGCGTGGCTGTGAGGAAGCGCAGTGTGCGATTGGGTCAGAATTACCCCCTTTGATGGTTGACAGCCATCGTTTTCCTATGGGCTTCCATAGTAAAACCCTATCCAGCACTAGGCAAGATGCTGGTTTGGAGACCCTTACTCCCCTTGTTTGCTAAGAACCAAAGCAAAAACTACATGCCAATTGTGTCTTCAGCAAGTCTAGGTTGCCTAATGGATTATCCAGCTCTGAGCCTGGCAATCAGGTTATCTGGTGAATGGCATAAGTAAGTCAGAATGAACATCAGACCCCAGGTACAGTAGGTGTAATGTTGGGACAAGGTTGGTCTTATGTAGAGATGAGCTGTTTCGGATTTACTCGGTTCTTAACGTCAGAATTAGCGCAGGTTCTTTTTTTCTGGAATTTTCTTATTGGCTAACCAAAACACGTGACGTCCGTGAGCCAATAAGGAGATTCGGGTAAATCCGAGTAAAACCGAACCCGCTCATCTCTAGTTTTATGTTATTCCACCCAGAACTGAAAACTCACCTTGACAATAGAATTGTTTGGAAGCTCTCGCCCGAGTTTGACCGTGTTTACATTTTCAAGGCTTATTTTATCTAATGCATTTCTCAATGACATATTAGAACTGTATTGATCCTCAAGCTTTCCCCTTACACCCCTTTCACACTTATATAAAAATCCCAGGTTTTTGCACATGAATGCGCATCAACTCGCCATTTTGTTAAGTGTGAATGCAAGCTACCTGGGATGAAGTCCTGGGTCGCCAACACTGCTCATTACTGGGGTCAAGCTGAGACCCGTGAATTTTCCAGCAAATTTCCGTGTCTCATGTCTGAAAGGAGTATTAAGCTGCGTACACACTAGGCGATCTGTCGCCCGTTCTTGCTGATCGGACCAACATATCGCACACATCGTCCAGTGTGTACAGACTATGGCGCGCTCTGGCTGGTCGCTCATCGTGTCTTCTGATCTGCCTGCACTGCAGGTAGATCTGATAGTATCTTTAACATCATGCTACTAGATGTGGCCACAAAACGAGATAACGCGTGATCGTGCACTATATCGTTCAGTGCGCACAGCCAACCGACATATCGTTCCGTTGGTCGTGCCATAGGCCACGATCAGGGATCGTCCAGTGTGTACCCAGCTTTACCTTTCGCTGTGCTGCATGATAACAGATAACAGGGTATCACTAATTAGTTGTTCATAGAACGAAGAGTTTGAAATGATAGGATCAAGTTGAGAGCTGACTGCTGTGCAAGGCTCTTGTGGTGACAATACAAAACTACACGCACGTAAGTACAGTAAAGTAGTTTACCATTCACTTTTATTTAAAATGAATACAGTTGTTAATAGGATGGGTTATAAAGACTTATATTCATATTCTTGTTGTAAACAAAGCTTTACATTTTCACCTCTCCTTCAGCATTAAGGGCAACTGTTTTGTATCAAACTGGACAAGTGGAGTTGGCCATAGCAACTAAATCAGCTTCTATCATTTTATAGCATGTACTTGATAAATATTAGCTAGGTGATTGGTTGCTATGGGAAACCTCTCCACTCTGCAGAAGGTTTGATTGATAAGCATCTCCCCTCAGTTCTGCATATCCAGGCATATATGTAGAGCTAGCTAGGCCAGTGACTGACAGCATGTAACTATAGCAGAAGATGTATGTACACCCATGTGGTCTGTGTATGGCCATATCCCCGGCATCCTCACACACACAGATCCCTCCTCCTCCCATCTCAGTCAGTGACACTCTGCTCCTCCTCCGCTGCTGCCTATGACACGGTCTCTCTCCTCCCTGACACTCTCTCTGCCTGCGCCCGGCGGCTGTCTCTCGTACTCAGCATCTCTCCTCTCCCTTCTCCTGCTGCCATCAAGCGTCTCGCCCTGCGCTGAGCGTGCTCGCATCCCTCACTGTCTCTCTCCCTGTGTGTACACTCTGCGACCTCTCCTCCTTCCTTCTGCAGCTGTCTCTTATCTCTCAGCAACCCTGCTCGCAGCTGTCTCTCTCCCTCCCCTCTGCCCCCCTGCCCCCCTGTCTCTCCTCTCTCATTATGCCTCCTCTCCTCCCCATTGCCTCTCCAACTCTGGCATGAGCTCCAAGAAAGGTGAGGACCCCAAAACATGACATGTCCCCTGGAAGGGTTGGGATGGGGAGGGCGGCATACAGTGGGTTTCCTATAAGCACCTGGGACTTCTGGTTCTTTTAGGGGTATTTACAGAATACAAACCTATTACTAACAGCTGTCCCTGTCTGGAAACCAATACTGAGTGACAGACTGAAGAGCTATACCCTGTATACTGCTATATACTGTTAGCCTGTATATATGTAATGCTGCTGCAGTAACTGGGATAGTCTCTGTATTATATTTATTATTATGACTGTATGCAGAATATAAATTCATATAAATGCATAGGACTAACATTTGGAACGTGTGTAATGTATAGTTCCCCCCACCGTACTGATATGTGTATTTTTAGAGCTATAGTAACCATTTGTTGCAGTATTTGCCAGCCCACAGAATGGTAGATGCACTTTGTATAATACAGACTCATTTCTCAAATCAATTTTAATTCTGGCTTAGAAATATGCCTGAAGGAAGGCCACGTGTGATTTGATCAATATCTTGCTTTTGCTTTTTCCATTTAATGTACACCAGGATATTTAGGCCTATTTTATATACTGAGATGGCTGACAGCGTCTTATTACCGGTGCCCTGTGTCTCTGAGTTTAAGTGCTGTTCGATACAGTATGATCTCTATACAGGCTCATTCACACCCATGGGTTGTTTATGGGCATTTCAGCTGCTAACTAAGGCCTGCAGAGCATGCATGCAATGTATAGGCCGAATGGTTAGTTTCTTCTGGGCTCGCTCGTATTTAATATTGTACAGTGTGGCACAGCCTGCATGTTACAGAGTAAAATAGATTGTATAGGTAATAGAACAGAATGCAGAGGGAAAATGAATAAAACCCGTCTATACTTTTAGTAACCCATTTTCCCAGCGCATATGTGTGTAAAGGTGCATACACACTTGCTGATAAAATGAACAGCGTCGCTCATTTTCTCCCTTGCTGAGCGACGTCGTTCACTTTCTCAGCAAGTGTGTATGCCACCGCCGCCGACCAATGCGTGGCACCGCGGTTCGTTAACGACCCTCGGTTTTGGTGGTGCATGTATGCTCTATTTGGACCGTCGTCCAAGAGTTGCCTGCACGACCCGGCCGCGGCGTGACGTCACTGAGCGATATGGTCATCATATTGCTCAGTGTGTATGGTCGGCCGCCTAACGCCTGGGAGGGGGAAACACTAGACAACATCGCTCAGAAGCCCTTTCTCCTACATACTCCTTTACCTGTGCCCCTTCTAGTTTCAGGAAACAGCCAAGGGAAGAAGAGTAAAAAGAAGCAAAGAAGACAGAAAAGGGCTGCTGACCGGGAGATAGCTGGGGTCCCTGAAGCACGCAGTCCCAGCTTAGAGAGCCAGCCCGGGTAAGTACTCCGTCCTTAGAAGAACCAGAGGCACATTGCTTATCTGTTGTGGTGTGAGATATGGTACTCTCAGTAGCTCACTGATCTCATCTGGAGAGCATAGTACAGTATAGGATATGGAAAGCCTGGCAGCTGTGTCAGAGTATTTAATAAATATATACAATTATAGTAGAGAACTGTACTGCACAGTTGTGTACTTAGGTTTATGTATTTTGTGTTTGGGTAATGCAGTTTATTTATATAGGGGGCACATATTATACAGCACTTTACAGAGAGTATTTAGTCATACACACCAGACCATGCCCTAGTGGAGCTTGCAATCTATGTTCCCCACCACATGGGCATACATATACACTAGGGTTCATTTCTGTCAGAAGCCAATTATCCTACCTATGTGTTTTTGGATTGTGGAAGGAAACTGGAGTACTGGAGAAAACCCACGCACACACAGGGAGAACATACAAACTAACCTGTTAGCAATTGAACTCACTGTCATAGGCGTGCGCAGCACATTTTATTAGGGGGTGCACGATTGGAGGGGCGTGTCTATAATCGTCTATTGGGAGTGACTAACACGCCTATTGAGAGATGGAGGGAGAGCGAGGAGCAGAGACGGAGAGAGAGGGAAGCAGAGATGGAGAGAGACAGAGGGGGAGATGGAGAGAGAGCTGGTAGACAGAGAGAGGGGGTAGACAGAGAGAGGGAGTAGACAGGGGAGACAGAGCGAAGGAGAGAGAGAGTGGTGAAGAAGGAAGAAAGGTGCAGAGGAACAGAGAGAGAGACACACAGGGAGAGAGAGGGGGTGGAGACAGAGGGGCAGAGATGGAGATAGAGACAGACAAAGAGGGGTAGACAGAGAGAGAGAGGCATAGAACAGTGGCAAACGCAGGATTTTTAGGGGGAGGGGGAGGGGGTTCCAGATATGCGAGATAGAGATTATATATATATATATATATATATATATATATACACACACAGCAAGATATAGCGGCACTTCACAGACTTGATAACGTTAATAACAGCTTTCCTTATTGGCTGCTATATATATATATATATATAGATGGTATGGCAGTGTGGTGCCCCCGCCGGGATTCCGGCGTCTGTATTGTGACCACCAGGATCCCGATGATCGGTATGCTAATATATATATATATATATATATATATATATATATAAACCCATTTGTGTGTGCTTAGGAAGACATGAAAGGGACAGAGAAAGAGGAATGGAGTGAGAAGGAGGGCTTGGGGAGGGAGAGAGAGTGGGGGAGCATGGGAGAGAGAGAAGAGAGGAAGAGGACTGGAAGGAGGAGAGAGAGGCATGGTGAGACAGGTGGCCAAGGTGTGAAACAGAAGGGGGACATGGGGAAAGAGGAGGTACATGGGCAGAGAGAGGGGATATGGGAAGAGAGAGTGTGGGGCATGGAGAGAGGTGGGAGAGAAAGACACGGGTGAGAGGGGGCATTGGGAGACAGAGAGAGGGGGCATGGGCAGAGAGAGGCATGGGGAGAGGCATGAGGGAGAGAGAGAGAACGGTGAAGGGTCTTGGGGGGAGAGAGATTTCAGCAGCAGCCAGCAGCACAATGAGAAGAGGTACCCGTGGAGCAGTTATATTTTACCTGCAGGTCGGGAGGAATCCCTGTGGTCCAACAAGCTGGTCCTCCGGAATGTGCAGTGCTCTAGAGGGCTATCAGTTCCCACAGCCCGGCAATGGCTTTTAGAGAATATCAGATACGCGGGAGGTAGAGGGAGAGGCAGAGACGCGGCACGGACAGAGGCACGCGCGGAGAGGAGACACGGGAGGCGAGAGGAGGAGACGCGGGAGGTTGAGGCCGAGATGCGGGACAAGCAGAGACACGGGAGGCGAGAGGAGGAGATGCGGGACACGAGAGGAGGAGACGCGGGACAGGCAGCGACATGGGAGGCGACAAAAGGAGACGCGGGAGGAGGAGTATAGGTAGAGACGCTGATGCAGGTGTGAGCTTGGTGAGGAGCACACTCATTTGTACAAAGATCCGCTGTTTAAATAAATGATCAGTCATCTGTGGCAATTGATCGGCTGGCAGGGGGGGGGGGGGGTTTCCAGGTACTCGGAACCCCCCCCTGCGTGCGCGTATGTAGAAGAGGAATTATATTAGGCAATAGGAGAGAGTGAGGGTGAGAGAGAGGGATGAAGAGGAAGGAAGAGTGGTGCAGGGGAACAGAGAGAGAGACATAAGAGAGGCATAGAGGAAGAGAGAGAGAGAGAGACAGCGGGGGAGACCGAGAAAGAGGGGCAAGGGAGGAGACGGAGAGAGGGGGCAGAGAAAGAGAGACAGGGAAGTGGGAGAAGGAGGGGGGAAAGTGAGAGGGGGGGGGGGGGTGAAGAGAGAGATAGAGGAGGGCCGAGGGAGAAATAGTGCACAAGAGAGAGAGAGAGGGCAGAGGGAGGGAGAGGGAGAGGGGGGGGCAAGAGAGAGTGAGACCTGAGGGGGAGATAGAAAGACAGAGAGAGAGAGGGGGCCGATGGAGAGACAAAGAGGTGCTGAGCAGCACTTGCTACTTGAACAAATCTAGGATTGTGTTTCTCCTACCTCTACAATCAAGTGCTGCTGCACATCATGATGGTCAGCACCTTTGCTACCCTCCAATGGACGTTTTGGAGCTGGGGACATCAGGGCACGTGGAGAAGTATGAAAGGGGAAGAGCTGAAAGATCAACCCCTCCAGCCGGGGAATCCCACACAAGCAGCATTGTGACCTATGGGAGGAGGAGCTAAGAGAGCGGCCCCTCCTCCCCCTCCGGCCGGCAGGTCCCACACAGGCAGCATTATGGAGTATGGGAGGAGGAGCTGAGAGAGCGGCCCCTCCTCCCCCTCCCGCCGGCTAGTCCCACACAGGCAGCATTATTGACTCTGGGGGGAGGAGCTGAGAGTGCGGCTCCTCCTCCCCCTCCCGGCCGGGACCCGGTCATTGCAGCTGCTGCGTTGCTGAACTTCTGAAGACTCTGGGGCACTGGCAGCGGACAGCGCAGCGCTGGCATAACATGAGTCAGTGTGAGTCTGTAATGCCTGCGCTGTGGCAGGCACATGAATGAGCAGCGTGCTGCAGGCGTGGCGTGTGGGGGGGTGCTGGACATTAGGGGGTGCCTGTGCGCACCAGGCACCCCCCGTGTGCACGTCTATGCTCACTGTGTTGTCCATAATCTCATTATTACATAAAATCTGAGCCTAGTATTTATGGATATGGATAATTATTTACACTTAAGCATACTTGCCAACATTGCTTGCAGGTGAAGAGGGACATCTGTGCGGTTTTTTAAAGGGGCGTGGCCTGATGAAAAGCAGGCGTGGCTTTGTGGGAGTGCCGCGATCGCGAGCCACACCCCCCTTCCCTGTTTTCGTCTCTGAAGGGACATACCCAGCGGTCTCTGAGCTGCTGGCATGCCCCCTCTCCCTCTGCACCTATGACTAGACGCTGTGTGCATGCGCACAGCGTATATTCACCGCTGAGCAGGGCAGAGACAGAGCCTCCCAACTGCCCCCACCACAGGACACTGTGGCCCGCGGGTGGGACAGCGTGACAGTCCCCAAAAATTGGGACAGTTGGGAGGTATGTTAAGTGGTTTCAAATTTTAATCCCTAATTATAATTTTGCTGAAACCAAAAATAAATGAAATAAATAAACTCCCCACCCCTCATACCACAGGTTACACAATTGCCTTGGAGTTGTCTTATTGCAGCCAAGACTCACAATCTGGCCAGATAGTGATATTAACCCATTACAGACTATACCCATGACTACACGTGCTTGCCTGAAGTGTTCACCCTACTTGGTGCCTGAGAAGCGGCTGCCGGTGATCCAGGGACTGCTCACTGGAGCTCTACACTGGATCCCAACCCCCACAGGCCGGCAGCTGCTGTGTATTTATAACCCTGATGCTGCTGCTAGTCTATCTGTGAGCTGTGAAATCATCACAGACCCATTCACAGCCAGAGGAGCAGTAGTGTGTATTTGTATATGTCATACCACAGTATGCTACAGGATCATGTGCAAGTAATGGGAGCACTGTGGTTATTTAAAGCATGCAGCTGGGGGATTGTTCGTGTTATGTAGAGGAGGCTGGCACTGTGTCTGCCAGTGCTGTGTCTTCCCTGGGCATGCAGAGTGCTGCTGGTGAGGCTGGCTGCAGTGTCTGGTAACGGATCGCAGCATTTCATGAACTTTATTTGGTTGACACTAAAACTCATTTGCTGTATGCGAATTTACCAGGGAATAAAATGATGGGCCTAATTCAGATCTGATCGCCGGGCAGCGATTTTTGCAATCCTGCGATCAAATAGTCGCCGCCTACAGGGGGAGGGTATTTTCGCTGTGCAAGTGTGCGATCGCATGTGTAGCAGAGCTGTACAAACTGATTTTGTGCAGTCTCTGCGCAGCCCAGGACTTACTCTTCCTGTGCGATAGAATCCTGATGATCGGGGCCAGAGCTGACGTCAGACACCCTCCCTGAAAACGCTTGAGCCCACCTGCGTTTTTCCAGACACTCCCTGAAAATGGTCAATTGCCACCCACCAACGGCCTATTCCTGTCAATCTTCTTGCGAACGCCCGTGCGAATGGATCCTTTGCACAATCTCGTCGCAGGGCGCCGATGCCTGTTGCAGCCGTGCAATGCGCAGTTTCGATCTGATCGCCGCTGTGCGAAAATGCAGACAGTGGTAATTTGTGTATGGATGTGTACTGCTGGGGAGAGTGGCACAGGAGGGTAGGTTGGTAATCTAAAGCATTTAGGAGAGAGGCACAAGAGGTTAGATTGGTGATATAAGCCACTGAGGAGAAGGGCACACAAAGGTGGCTTGGTAATGTAAAGCAGTGAAGAGAATGGCAAAAGAATGTAGGTTAGCGATGTAAAGCATTGAGTGGCACAAAAGGGCAGGTTGGTGATGCCAGGCATTGAGGAGAGTGGCATAACGGTAATTTTGTAATATAAAACATTGAGGATACTAGGAGTTACCCTCCTTTGCCACTCTCCTCAATGCTGTACATGACCCCACTGGTTCTATTCCACGAGTGGAAATAGTCCCTGTTGGTCGGCATGCCGACCATCGGGATAGTGAGCCGTCGGGCTCACGGAGGAGGTCATGTGACTGTCGGTCAGCTGACCGGCGGTCACATGAATACCACCCCTACCCTCCTGTGCCACTCTCCTCAATGCTGTACATAACCAGTCTACCCTCCTGTGCCACTCTCCTCAATGCTGTACATAACCAGTCTACCCTCCTGTGCCACTCTCCTCAATGCTGTACATGACCAACCTACCCTCCTGTGCCACTCTCCTCAATGCTGTACATGACCAACCTACCCTCCTGTGCTACTCTACTCAATGCTGTACATAACCATCCTACCCTCCTGTGCTACTCTACTCAATGCTGTACATGACCAACCTACCCTCCTGTGCTACTCTACTCAATGCTGTACATGACCAACCTACCCTCCTGTGCCACTCTCCTCAATGCTGTACATAACCAGTCTACCCTCCTGTGCCACTCTCCTCAATGCTGTACATGACCAACCTACCCTCCTGTGCCACTCTCCTCAATGCTGTACATAACCAACCTACCCTCCTGTGCCACTCTCCTCAATGCTGTACATGACCATCCTACCCTCCTGTGGCACTCTCCTCAATGCTGTGCATAACCAACCTACCCTCCTGTGCCACTCTCCTCAATGCTGTGCATAACCAGTCTACCCTCCTGTGCCACTCTCCTCAATGCTGTACATGACCATCCTACCCTCCTGTGGCACTCTCCTCAATGCTGTGCATAACCAGTCTACCCTCCTGTGCCACTCTCCTCAATGCTGTACATGACCAACCTACCCTCCTGTGCCACTCTCCTCAATGCTGTACATGACCAACCTACCCTCCTGTGCTACTCTACTCAATGCTGTACATAACCATCCTACCCTCCTGTGCCACTCTCCTCAAAGCTGTACATGACCAACCTACCCTGCTGTGCCACTCTCCTTAATGCTGTACATAACCAGTCCATCCTCTGCTAGTATCCTCAATGTTTTATATTACAAAATTACCGTTATGCCACTCTCCTCAATGCCTGGCATCACCAACCTGCCCTTTTGTGCCACTCAATGCTTTACATCGCTAACCTACATTCTTTTGCCATTCTCTTCACTGCTTTACATTACCAAGCCACCTTTGTGTGCCCTTCTCCTCAGTGGCTTATATCACCAATCTAACCTCTTGTGCCTCTCTCCTAAATGCTTTAGATTACCAACCTACCCCCCTGTGCCACTCTCCCCAGCAGTACACATCCATACACAAATTACCACTGTCTGCATTTTCGCACAGCGGCGATCAGATCGAAACTGCGCATTGCACGGCTGCAACAGGCATCGGCGCCCTGCGACGAGATTGTGCAAAGGATCCATTCGCACGGGCGTTCGCAAGAAGATTGACAGGAATAGGCCGTTGGTGGGTGGCAACTGACCATTTTCAGGGAGTGTCTGGAAAAACGCAGGTGGGCTCAAGCGTTTTCAGGGAGGGTGTCTGACGTCAGCTCTGGCCCCGATCATCAGGATTCTATCGCACAGGAAGAGTAAGTCCTGGGCTGCGCAGAGACTGCACAAAATCAGTTTGTACAGCTCTGCTACACATGCGATCGCACACTTGCACAGCGAAAATACCCTCCCCCTGTAGGCGGTGACTATTTGATCGCAGGATTGCAAAAATCGCTGCCCGGCGATCAGATCTGAATTAGGCCCATCATTTTATTCCCTGGTAAATTCGCATACAGCAAATGATTTTTAGTGTCAACCAAATAAAGTTCATGAAATGCTGCGATCCGTTACCAGACACTGCAGCCAGCCTCACCAGCAGCACTCTGCATGCCCAGGGAAGACACAGCACTGGCAGACACAGTGCCAGCCTCCTCTACATAACACGAACAATCCCCCAGCTGCATGCTTTAAATAACCACAGTGCTCCCATTACTTGCACATGATCCTGTAGCATACTGTGGTATGACATATACAAATACACACTACTGCTCCTCTGGCTGTGAATGGGTCTGTGATGATTTCACAGCTCACAGATAGACTAGCAGCAGCATCAGGGTTATAAATACACAGCAGCTGCCGGCCTGTGGGGGTTGGGATCCAGTGTAGAGCTCCAGTGAGCAGTCCCTGGATCACCAGCAGCCGCTTCTCAGGCACCAAGTAGGGTGAACACTTCAGGCAAGCACGTGTAGTCATGGGTATAGTCTGTAATGGGATAATATCACTATCTGGCCAGATTGTACAGCATTGAGTAGAGTAGCACAGGAGGGTAGGTTGGTCATGTACAGCATTGAGGAGAGTGGCACAGGAGGGTAGACTGGTTATGTACAGCATTGAGGAGAGTGGCACAGGAGGGTAGGATGGTTATGTACAGCATTGAGGAGAGTGGCACAGGAGGGTAGGTTGGTCATGTACAGAATTGAGTAGAGTAGCACAGGAGGGTAGGTTGGTAATGTACAGCATTGAGGAGAGTGGCACAGGAGGGTAGGTTGTTCATGTACAGCATTGAGGAGAGTGGCACAGGAGGGTAGGATGGTTATGTACAGCATTGAGTAGAGTAGCACAGGAGGGTAGGTTGGTCATGTACAGCATTGAGGAGAGTGGCACAGGAGGGTAGGTTGGTCATGTACAGCATTGAAGAGAGTGGCACAGGAGAGTAGACTGGTTATGTACAGCATTGAGGAGAGTGGCACAGGAGGGTAGACTGGTTATGTACAGCATTGAGGAGAGTGGCACAGGAGGGTAGGATGGTTATGTACAGCATTGAGGAGAGTGGCACAGGAGGGTAGACTGGTTATGTACAGCATTGAGTAGAGTAGCACAGGAGGGTAGGTTGGTCATGTACAGCATTGAGGAGAGTGGCACAGGAGGGTAGACTGGCTATGCACAGCATTGAGGAGAGTGGCACAGGAGGGTAGACTGGTTATGCACAGCATTGAGGAGAGTGGCACAGGAGGGTAGGTTGGTTATGTACAGCATTGAGGAGAGTGGCACAGGAGGGTAGGTTGGTCATGTACAGCATTGAGGAGAGTGGCACAGGAGGGTAGGTTGGTCATGTACAGCATTGAGGAGAGTGGCACAGGAGGGTAGGTTGGTCATGTACAGCATTGAGGAGAGTGGCAGGGTAGGTTGGTTATGTACCTCATTGAGGAGAGTTGCAGGGTAGGTTGGTTATGTACAGCATTGAGGAGAGTGGCACAGGAGGGTAGGTTGGTCATGTACAGCATTGAGGAGAGTGGCACAGGAGGGTAGACTGGTTATGTACAGCATTGAGGAGAGTGGCACAGGAGGGTAGGTTGGTCATGTACAGCATTGAGGAGAGTGGCACAGGAGGGTAGGTTGGTCATGTACAGCATTGAGGAGAGCGGCACAGGAGGGTAGACTGGTTATGCACAGCATTGAGGAGAGTGGCACAGGAGGGTAGACTGGTTATGCACAGCATTGAGGAGAGTGGCACAGGAGGGTAGGTTGGTTATGTACAGCATTGAGGAGAGTGGCAGGGTAGGTTGGTTATGTACAGCATTGAGGAGAGTGGCACAGGAGGGTAGGTTGGTCATGTACAGCATTGAGTAGAGTAGCACAGGAGGGTAGGTTGGTCATGTACAGCATTGAGGAGAGTGGCACAGGAGGGTAGACTGGTTATGTTCAGCATTGAGGAGAGTGGCACAGGAGGGTAGGTTGGTCATGTACAACATTGAGGAGAGTGGCACAGGAGGGTAGGATGGTTATGTACATCATTGAGGAGAGTGGCACAGGAGGGTAGGTTAGTCATGTACAGCATTGAGTACAGTAGCACAGGAGGGTACGTTGGTTATGTACAGCATTGAGGAGAGTGGCAGGGTAGGTTGGTTATGTACAGCATTGAGGAGAGTGGCACCACAGGGTAGGTTGGTTATGTACAGCATTGAGGAGAGTTGCAGGGTAGGTTGGTTATGTACAGCATTGAGGAGAGTGGTACCACAGTGTAGGTTGGTTATGTACAGCATTGAAAAGAGTGGCACAGGAGGGTAGACTGGTTATGTACAGCATTGAGGAGAGTGGCACAGGAGGGTAGGTTGGTCATGTACTGCATTGAGGAGAGTGGCACAGGAGGGTAGGTTAGTCATGTACAGCATTGAGTAGAGTAGCACAGGAGGGTAGGTTGGTCATGTACAGCATTGAGGAGAGTGGCACAGGAGGGTAGGTTGGTCATGTACAGCATTGAAGAGAGTGGCACAGGAGAGTAGACTGGTTATGTACAGCATTGAGGAGAGTGGCACAGGAGGGTAGACTGGTTATGTACAGCATTGAGGAGAGTGGCACAGGAGGGTAGGATGGTTATGTACAGCATTGAGGAGAGTGGCACAGGAGGGTAGACTGGTTATGTACAGCATTGAGTAGAGTAGCACAGGAGGGTAGGTTGGTCATGTACAGCATTGAGGAGAGTGGCACAGGAGGGTAGACTGGCTATGCACAGCATTGAGGAGAGTGGCACAGGAGGGTAGACTGGTTATGCACAGCATTGAGGAGAGTGGCACAGGAGGGTAGGTTGGTTATGTACAGCATTGAGGAGAGTGGCACAGGAGGGTAGGTTGGTCATGTACAGCATTGAGGAGAGTGGCACAGGAGGGTAGGTTGGTCATGTACAGCATTGAGGAGAGTGGCACAGGAGGGTAGGTTGGTCATGTACAGCATTGAGGAGAGTGGCAGGGTAGGTTGGTTATGTACCTCATTGAGGAGAGATGCAGGGTAGGTTGGTTATGTACAGCATTGAGGAGAGTGGCACAGGAGGGTAGGTTGGTCATGTACAGCATTGAGGAGAGTGGCACAGGAGGGTAGACTGGTTATGTACAGCATTGAGGAGAGTGGCACAGGAGGGTAGGTTGGTCATGTACAGCATTGAGGAGAGTGGCACAGGAGGGTAGGTTGGTCATGTACAGCATTGAGGAGAGCGGCACAGGAGGGTAGACTGGTTATGCACAGCATTGAGGAGAGTGGCACAGGAGGGTAGACTGGTTATGCACAGCATTGAGGAGAGTGGCACAGGAGGGTAGGTTGGTTATGTACAGCATTGAGGAGAGTGGCAGGGTAGGTTGGTTATGTACAGCATTGAGGAGAGTGGCACAGGAGGGTAGGTTGGTCATGTACAGCATTGAGTAGAGTAGCACAGGAGGGTAGGTTGGTCATGTACAGCATGTTGGTCATGTACAGCATTGAGGAGAGTGGCACAGGAGGGTAGACTGGTTATGTACAGCATTGAGGAGAGTGGCACAGGAGGGTAGGTTGGTCATGTACAGCATTGAGGAGAGTGGCACAGGAGGGTAGGATGGTTATGTACATCATTGAGGAGAGTGGCACAGGAGGGTAGGTTAGTCATGTACAGCATTGAGTACAGTAGCACAGGAGGGTACGTTGGTTATGTACAGCATTGAGGAGAGTGGCAGGGTAGGTTGGTTATAGGTTGGTTATGTACAGCATTGAGGAGAGTGGCACCACAGGGTAGGTTGGTTATGTACAGCATTGAGGAGAGTTGCAGGGTAGGTTGGTTATGTACAGCATTGAGGAGAGTGGTACCACAGTGTAGGTTGGTTATGTACAGCATTGAAAAGAGTGGCACAGGAGGGTAGACTGGTTATCAGGGTTATAAATACACAGCAGCTGCCGGCCTGTGGGGGTTGGGATCCAGTGTAGAGCTCCAGTGAGCAGTCCCTGGATCACCAGCAGCCGCTTCTCAGGCACCAAGTAGGGTGAACACTTCAGGCAAGCACGTGTAGTCATGGGTATAGTCTGTAATGGGATAATATCACTATCTGGCCAGATTGTACAGCATTGAGTAGAGTAGCACAGGAGGGTAGGTTGGTCATGTACAGCATTGAGGAGAGTGGCACAGGAGGGTAGACTGGTTATGTACAGCATTGAGGAGAGTGGCACAGGAGGGTAGGATGGTTATGTACAGCATTGAGGAGAGTGGCACAGGAGGGTAGGTTGGTCATGTACAGAATTGAGTAGAGTAGCACAGGAGGGTAGGTTGGTTATGTACAGCATTGAGGAGAGTGGCACAGGAGGGTAGGTTGGTCATGTACTGCATTGAGGAGAGTGGCACAGGAGGGTAGGTTAGTCATGTACAGCATTGAGTAGAGTAGCACAGGAGGGTACGTTGGTTATGTACAGCATTGAGGAGAGTGGCAGGGTAGGTTGGTTATGTACAGCATTGAGGAGAGTGGTACCACAGGGTAGGTTGGTTATGTACAGCATTGAAAAGAGTGGCACAGGAGGGTAGACTGGTTATGTACAGCAATGAGGAGAGTGGCACAGGAGGGTAGGATGGTTATGCACAGCATTGAGGAGAGTGGCACAGGAGGGTAGACTGGTTATGCACAGCATTGAGGAGAGTGGCACAGGAGGGTAGGTTGGTCATGTACAGCATTGAGGAGAGTGGCAGGGTAGGATGGTTATGTACAGCATTGAGTATAGTAGCACAGGAGGGTAGACTGGTTATGCACAGCATTGAGGAGAGTGGCACAGGAGGGTAGGTTGGTCATGTACAGCATTGAGGAGAGTGGCCGGGTAGGATGGTTATGTACAGCATTGAGTAGAGTGGCACAGGAGGGTAGACTGGTTATGTACAGCATTGAGGAGAGTGGCACAGGAGGGTAGGATGGTTATGTACAGCATTGAGGAGAGTGGCACAGGAGGGTAGGTTGGTCATGTACAGCATTGAGGAGAGTGGTACAGGAGGGTAGACTGGTTATGTACAGCATTGAGGAGAGTGGCACAGGAGGGTAGACTGGTTATGTACAGCATTGAGGAGAGTGGCACAGGAGGGTAGGTTGGTCATGTACAGCATTGAGTAGAGCAGCACAGCACAGGAGGGTAGGTTGGTCATGTACAGCACTGAGGAGAGTGGCACAGGAGGGTAGGTTGGTCATGCACAGCATTGAGGAGAGTGGCACAGGAGGGTAGGTTGGTTATGTACAGCATTGAGTAGAGTAGCACAGGAGGGTAGGATGGTTATGTACAGTATTGAGGAGAGTGGCACAGGAGGGTAGGTTGGTTATGTACAGCATTGAGGAGAGTGGCACAGGAGGGTAGGATGGTTATGTACAGCATTGAGGAGAGTGGCACAGGAGGGTAGGTTGGTTATGTACAACTAACTCATTTTGGACTCTGATTAACTCTGTGTTACAGTGCCCGTCCTTTGCTGATACTGGCACCTCTGTTAGTCAGTATGTCGTCTCACCACGGACTACTGTATGCCTGAGCTCCATCACTGTTTGCTGTATATGTTGTTCCCTACTTTTTACCACATACTTTCACCCCACTGTATGCTGTGCGTGTGATCTATGGGCCTAATTCAGACCTGATCGCAGCAGCAAAATTATTCTCTGCTGGGCAAAACCATGTGCACTGCAGGTTGGACAGATATAACATGTGCAGTTAGAGTTAGATTTGGGTGGGGTGTGTTGAAATCTAAAGTGCAGTGTAATAATAAAGCAGCCAGTATTTACCCTGCACAGAAACAAAATAACCCACCCAAATCTAACTCTCTCTGCACATGTTATATCTGCCCCCCCCCCCCCCCCACCTGCAGTGCACATGGGGGGTCATTCCGAGTTGTTCGCACGCAAGCTGCTTTTAGCAGCTTTACACACGCTAAGCCGCCGCCTACTGGGAGTGAATCTTAGCTTCTTAAAATTGCGAACGAAAGATTCTCTAAATTGCGACCACACACCTCTTAGCAGTTTCTGAGTAGCTCCAGACTTACTCGGCATCTGCGATCAGTTCAGTGCTTGTCGTTCCTGGTTTGACGTCACAAACACACCCAGCGTTCGCCCAGACATTCCTCCGTTTCTCCAGGCACTCCCGCGTTTTTCCCAGAAACGGTAGCGTTTTTTCGCACACACCCATAAAACGGCCAGTTTCCGCCCAGAAACACCCACTTCCTGTCAATCACACTCCGATCACCAGAACGAAGAAAAAACCTCGTAATGCCGTGAGTAAAATTCCTAACTGCATAGCAAATTTACTTGGCGCAGTCGCACTGCGGACATTGCGCATGCGCATTAGCGACTAATCGCTCCGTTGCGGGGAAAAAATACCGAGCGAACAACTCGGAATGACCCCCTTGGGTTTTGCCCAACTGCTAACAAATTTGCTGCTGCGATCAACTCTGAATTACCCCCATGGTTTTGCCCATTAGAGAACAATTTTGCTGCTGCGATCAGGTCTGACTTAGGCCCTATATCTCCACTGATGTGCATCCTCTGTGGGCAGGATGTACTTCACATGGATCTATTCATACAGGGTATATCATACTGCCACACACTGTTCAGTTTTCACATGGATGCCTTGGGTCCCTGTATGGCTTATCTCCCACATTGTAATCTTCATAGTGCGCCCAACATGGCTCCCTCACTTGGTATGCTCACGGATGGGATGAAAAACACATGGACCTGACGGTTATTGTGGGATCCTACTCCGAGAATTAGGACATTGCAACCGCCCATTTTGTGTCATCTCTTCTAGGGGTGACCTATTCCACCCAAGGTAATCCGATGTAGTGCGCTCAAGATGGCTGCCTCATCTGGAACTGTGTGTGTGTGTGTAACATAGAACCAATGACATTATTACCCAAAATGTCTGCACCAACCCTGCAATATGCTTATTGTTCTTCTAGGTTTCTGTTGTTTTAAGGTTTTCGGTCTGAGTTTCTATTTTCTGTAAAATCAATTCCTTGTACAATGTACCATGTTTCTGATATCTGTAAGGCAACTTTGTGTCCTACTGGAAAAAAGCGCTAAACTAACATTATTATAATAATATTATTTCTCAGACGTCCTAAGTGGATGCTGGGACTCCGTAAGGACCATGGGGAATAGCGGCTCCGCAGGAGACTGGGCACAACTATAAAGAAAGCTTTAGGTCTAACTGGTGTGCACTGGCTCCTCCCACTATGACCCTCCTCCAGACTTCAGTTAGAATCTTGTGCCCGGCTGAGCTGGATGCACACTAGGGGTTCTCCTGAGCTCCTAGAAAGAAAGTATATTTAGGTTTTTTATTTTACAGTGAGATCTGCTGGCAACAGACTCACTGCAGCGAGGGACTAAGGGGAGAAGAAGCGAACCTACCTAACAGGTGGTAGTTTGGGCTTCTTAGGCTACTGGACACCATTAGCTCCAGAGGGATCGACCGCAGGACCCGACCTTGGTGTTCGTTCCCGGAGCCGCGCCGCCGTCCCCCTTACAGAGCCAGAAGCGAGAAGAGGTCCGGAAAATCGGTGGCAGAAGACTTCGGTCTTCACCAAGGTAGCGCACAGCACTGCAGTTGTGCGCCATTGCTCCTCATGTACACCTCACACTCCGGTCACTGATGGGTGCAGGGCGCTGGGGGGGGGCGCCCTGAGGGCAATATATGACACCTTGGCTGGCAAATCTACATCATATATAGTCCTAGAGGCTATATAAATGTAAAAATACCCCTGCCAGTATTCCAGAAAAAGCGGGAGAAGTCCGCCGGAAAAGGGGCGGGGCCATCTCCCTCAGCACACTGGCGCCATTTTTCCCTCACAGCTCCGCTGGAAGGAAGCTCCCTGGCTCTCCCCTGCAGTCTGAAACCTACAGAAGGGTAAAAAAGAGAGGGGGGGCACTAAATTTAGGCGCAGGATATATATATATATATATATATATAGATAGATATATAAAAAGCAGCTATAAGGGAAAACACTCATTTATAGTGGGATCCCTGTGTTATATAGCGCTCTGGTGTATGCTGGCATACTCTCTCTCTGTCTCCCCAAAGGGCTTTGTGGGGTCCTGTCCTCTGTCAGAGCATTCCCTGTGTGTTTGCGGTGTGTCGGTACGGCTGTGTCGACATGTTTGATGAGGAGGCTTATGTGGAGGCGGAGCAGATGCCTGTAAATGTGATGTCACCCCCTGCGGGGTCGACACCTGAGTGGATGGTGCTGTGGAAGGAATTACGCGGCAGTGTCGACTCCTTGCATAAAAGGTTTGACGACATACCTAATGTGGGACAGCCGGCTTCTCAGCCTGTGCCTGCCCAGGCGTCTCAAAAGCCATCAGGGGCTCTAAAACGCCCGCTACCTCAGATGGCAGACACAGATGTCAACACGGATACTGACTCCAGTGTCGACGACGATGAGACTAATGTAACTTCCAGTAGGGCCACACGTTACATGATTGAGGCAATAAAAAATGTGTTGCACATTTCTGATGTTACCCCCGGTACCACAAAAAAGGGTATTATGTTTGGAGAGAAAAAACTACCAGTAGCTTTTCCTCCATCTGAGGAGTTAAATGAAGTGTGTGAAGAAGCGTGGGCTTCCCCTGATAAGAAGCTGGTAATTTCTAAGAGGTTACTAATGGCGTACCCTTTCCCGCCAGAGGATAGGTCACGTTGGGAAACATCACCTAGAGTGGATAAAGCGCTCACACGCTTGTCAAAGAAGGTGGCACTACCGTCTCCGGATACGGCCGCCCTGAAGGAATCTGCTGATAGAAAGCAGGAGGCTATCCTGAAATCTATATATACACACACAGGTGTTATACTGAGACCAGCTATTGCTTCAGCATGGATGTGCAGTGCTGCAGCTGCATGGTCAGATTCCCTGTCAGAAAATATAGATACCCTAGACAGGGACACTATATTGCTAACCGTAGAGCATATAAAAGACGCACTTTTATACATGAGGGATGCACAGAGGGATATTTGCCGGCTGGCATCCAAAATTAGTGCAATGTCCATTTCTGCCAGGAGAGGGTTATGGACTCGGCAGTGGACAGGAGATGCAGATTCCAAACGACACATGGAAGTTCTGCCGTATAAGGGTGAGGAGTTGTTCGGGGATGGTCTCTCGGACCTCGTTTCCACAGCAACAGCTGGGAAGTCTACATTTTTACCCCATGTTCCCTCACAGCCAAAGAAAGCACCGTATTATCAGGTACAGTCCTTTCGGCCCAATAGGGGCAAGCGGGTTAAAGGCGCGTCCTTTCTGCCCAGAGGCAGAGGTAGGGGAAAAAAGCTGCAGCATACAGCCAGTTCCCAGGAGCAAAAGTCCTCCCCCGCTTCCTCTAAGTCCACAGCATGACGCTGGGGCTCCACAGGCGGAGCCAGGTACGGTGGGGGCCCGTCTCAAATATTTCAGCAATCAGTGGGCTCGCTCACGGGTGGATCCCTGAATTTTTCAGATAGTATCTCAGGGGTACAAGCTGGAATTCGAGACGTCTCCCCCCCGCCGTTTCCTCAAATCTGCCTTGCCAACCACTCCCTCAGGCAGGGAGGCAGTGTTACAGGCAATTCACAAGCTGTATTCACAACAGGTGATAGTAAAAATACCCCTACTTCAACAAGGACGGGGTTACTATTCCACAATGTTTGTGGTACCGAAACCGGACGGTTCGGTGAGACCCATTTATAATTTGAAATCCTTGAACACATATATAAAAAAATTCAAGTTCAAGATGGAATCGCTCAGGGCGGTTATTGCAAGCCTGGACGAGGGGGATTACATGGTATCACTGGACATCAAGGATGCTTACCTGCATGTCCCCATTTACCATCCTCACCAGGAGTACCTCAGATTTGTGGTACAGGATTGTCATTACCAATTCCAGACGTTGGCGTTCGGTCTATCCACGGCTCCGAGGGTCTTTACCAAGGTAATGGCCGAAATGATGATACTCCTTCGAAAGAAGGGAGTTTTAATTATCCCGTACTTGGACGATCTCCTGATAAAGGCGAGGTCCAGAGAGCAGTTGTTGGTCGGGGTAGCACTATCTCGGGAGGTGCTACAACAGCACGGCTGGATTCTAAACATTCCAAAGTCGCAGCTGGTCCCTACGACACGTCTACTGTTCCTGGGGATGGTTCTGGACACAGAACAGAAAAAAGTGTTTCTCCCGGAGGAGAAGGCCAAGGAGCTGTCATCTCTAGTCAGAGGCCTCCTAAAGCCAAAACAGGTGTCGGTGCATCACTGCACGCGGATCCTGGGAAAGATGGTAGCTTCCTACGAAGCAATTCCATTCGGCAGGTTCCATGCAAGAACCTTTCAGTGGGACCTATTGGACAAGTGGTCCGGATCGCATCTTCAGATGCATCGGCTGATAACCCTGTCTCCAAGGACAAGGGTGTCTCTGCTGTGGTGGCTGCAGAGTGCTCATCTTCAGGAGGGCCGCAGATTCGGCATACAGGACTGGGTCCTGGTGACCATGGATGCCAGCCTTCGAGGCTGGGGGGCAGTCACACAGGGAAGAAACTTCCAAGGACTATGGTCAAGTCAGGAGACTTCCCTGCACATAAATATTCTGGAACTAAGGGCCATTTACAATGCCCTAAGTCAGGCAAAACCCCTGCTTCAAAACCAGCCGGTACTGATCCAGTCAGACAACATCACGGCGGTCGCCCATGTAAACCGACAGGGCGGCACGAGAAGCAGGACGGCGATGGCGTAAGCCACAAGGATTCTCAGATGGGCGGAAAATCACGTGTTAGCACTGTCAGCAGTGTTCATTCCGGGAGTGGACAACTGGGAAGCAGACTTCCTCAGCAGGCACGACCTCCACCCGGGAGAGTGGGGACTTCATCCAGAAGTCTTCCAACTGATTGTAAACCGTTGGGAAAGGCCACAGGTGGACATGATGGCGTCCCGCCTAAACAAAAAGCTAGAAAAGTATTGCGCCAGGTCGAGAGACCCTCAGGCGATAGCTGTGGACGCTCTAGTGACACCGTGGGTGTACTGGTCGGTTTATGTGTTCCCTCCTCTTCCTCTCATACCAAAGGTACTGAGGATAATACGGAGAAGAGGAGTAAGAACTATACTCATTGTTCCGGATTGGCCAAGAAGAGCTTGGTACCCGGAACTTCAAGAAATGATCTCAGAGGACCCATGGCCTCTACCGCTCAGACAAGACCTGCTGCAGCAGGGGCCCTGTCTGTTCCAAGACTTACTGCGGCTGCGTTTGACGGCATGGCGGTTGAACACCGGATCCTGAAGGAAAAGGGCATTAAAGCTAGGAAAGAAGTAACCGCAAACCATTATCACCGCATATGGCGAAAATATGTTGCGTGGTGTGAGGCCAGGAAGGCCCCAACGGAGGAATTTCAGCTGGGCAGTTTCCTGCACTTCCTACAGTCAGGGGTGACTATGGGCCTTAAATTGGGTTCCATTAAGGTCCAGATTTCGGCTCTATCGATTTTCTTCCAGAGAGAACTGGCTTCACTACCTGAAGTTCAAACTTTTGTTAAGGGAGTGCTGCATATTCAGCCCCCTTTTGTGCCTCCAGTGGCACCTTGGGATCTCAACGTGGTGTTGGATTTCCTAAAGTCACATTGGTTTGAGCCACTGAAAACCGTGGATTTGAAATATCTCACGTGGAAAGTGGTCATGTTGTTGGCCTTGGCTTCGGCCAGGCGTGTATCAGAATTGGTGGCTTTGTCATGTAAAAGCCCTTATCTGATTTTCCATATGGATAGGGCAGAATTGAGGACTCGTCCCCAGTTTCTCCCTAAAGTGGTATCAGCTTTTCATCTGAACCAACCTATCGTGGTGCCTGCGGCTACAAAAGACTTGGAGGCTTCCAAGTTGTTGGACGTAGTCAGGGCCCTGAAAATCCATGTTTCCAGGACAGCTGGAGTCAGAAAGACTGACTCGCTCTTTATCCTGTATGCGCCCAATAAGTTGGGTGCACCTGCTTCAAAGCAGACTATTGCTCGCTGGATCTGTAGTACGATTCAGCTTGCACATTCTGTGGCTGGACTGCCGCATCCTAAATCAGTAAAAGCCCATTCCACGAGGAAGGTGGGCTCTTCTTGGGCGGCTGCCTGAGGGGTCTCGGCTCTTCAACTTTGCCGAGCAGCTACTTGGTCGGGGTCAAACACGTTTGCTAAATTCTACAGGTTTGACACCCTGGCTGAGGAGGACCTAGAGTTTGCTCATTCGGTGCTGCAGAGTCATCCGCACTCTCCCGCCCGTTTGGGAGCTTTGGTATAATCCCCATGGTCCTTACGGAGTCCCAGCATCCACTTAGGACGTCAGAGAAAATAAGAATTTACTCACCGGTAATTCTATTTCTCGTAGTCCGTAGTGGATGCTGGGCGCCCATCCCAAGTGCGGATTGTCTGCAATACTTGTACATAGTTATTGCTTAACTAAAGGGTTATTGTTGAGCCATCTGTTAAGAGGCTCAGTTGTTATCATACTGTTAACTGGGTATTGTATCACGAGTTATACGGTGTGATTGGTGTGGCTGGTATGAGTCTTACCCGGGATTCAAAATCCCTCCTTATTGTGTCAGCTCTTCCGGGCACAGTATCCTAACTGAAGTCTGGAGGAGGGTCATAGTGGGAGGAGCCAGTGCACACCAGTTAGACCTAAAGCTTTCTTTATAGTTGTGCCCAGTCTCCTGCGGAGCCGCTATTCCCCATGGTCCTTACGGAGTCCCAGCATCCACTACGGACTACGAGAAATAGAATTACCGGTGAGTAAATTCTTATTATTAGTATTATTATTATATTATTATGATCATTGAGGAGAGTGGCACAACAGGGTAGCTTGATAATGTAAAGCAGTGATAAAGTAGGTACAAAGGGTAGGTTGGTTATGTACAGCATTGAGTAGAGTAAGATGTTAGGTTGATAATGTAAAGCACTGAGAGTGGCACAGGTTGGGGATCCGGTCTCTAGGTCGACAGTAACTAGGTCAACACTATCTAGGTCGACAGTAACTAGGTTGACAGGTCAAAAGGTCGACATGAGTTTTTCACAAATTTTTTTCTTTTTTTGAACATTTTCATACTTAATCAGAATCAGCTTTATTGGCCTGGTATACTTGCGTATACTAGGAATTTGTCTTCGGTTTGCTATACAACAGCCAAGTAGGTAAAAGATAAGCAGGTGGGGGGGGGGGGGGAGGCAAGTAAAGTCACACAGATAGGTCAGATAGGTATACCGTAGGGACGCAAGTTAGTTACATGTACGTCTAGTCAATGTTCAGGAGTTCAGCAGGCGGACCAGTCCACGTGGACTACGGTCGGAATGGTAACCTGTGCCGAGCGAAGCGTGGCACCTTGCCTGAAGCTCGCTCGCCATGCGGGGGACACGGTGCACTAATTGAGGTTCCTGGTCACTCTACAAAGAAAACGACGCCAAAAACACATAAAAACTTTTGACCTGTCGACCTAGTTACTATCTATTTTCCATACCACACCCCACAGGAGGATAGGGTGGTAATGTACAGCATTGAGGAGAGTGGCACAACAGGGTAGTTTGTTTATTTAGAGCATTTTTTTGGTTATGTACAGCATTGATGAAAGTGGCACAAGATGGTAGGCTGGTAATGTGGAGTGGTACAAGAGGATATATTGGTAATGACACAAGTGGGTAGGTTGGTGATGTAAAGCATTGAGGAGAGTGGCAGAAAGATAGGTTGGTAACGTAAAGCAGTGACGAAATTGGTACAGTGCGTAGGGGGATGTAATCACTATCCCGGCGGTCAGTATCCCGGTGGTCAGCATAGAGACGCGGGAATCCTGGTCGCCAGAATACTGGCAGGGGGCCAAGGATTATTCCCACTCGTGGGTGTCTACGACACACAGATTATTCCCACTCGTGGGTGTCCACGACACATAGAGTGGGTATAGAACCTGTAGCGAGCGCAACGAGCCCGCAAGGGGCTTCATTGCACGAGCCCCCCTGCCGACATTCTGGCGGCCGGGATACTGGCGTCGGTATGCTGACCGCCTGGATCCCAGCCACCGGTCACCCATACCAAACGGGTGGGTAGGTTTGTTATGTAAAGCTCTGAGGATGTAAAGCAGTTTATTGCTCTGCCGTTCCATCCTACCTATAAAAACAGATGGGAAATGTAATAACCTGCGAGATGCGCCATCAATGCGATAATGGACAATGTTTTAAATCGGATATCATTTAAAAAGGATAAACCACGTTGGTTTTGCCTATTAAATGATTCCAGCTGTAAAACATCGGCAGACTCCCCAGAATTGCTCCGATGCCTGCCTCTCACAGAGTGTTACCCTTCCCCCAGAGAGTTGGTTGGGGATGTTTAATTAGGGAGTCTCTCGTTATATTATCACTACAGATGCTTGTGAAGGAAGCACATGTTAGATATGCCACAAGCCATTCGCTCTGCTGCTAGATTTCATTTCACATTCCACCAGACTAGACTCAGCGAGTGCATAATGCGGCTTTGCCAGCAAATTAAAGGAGAGTGCAAAGTGTTCTTGATGACATTACAGCACACTGTGTAAAAAACTATTCTATAATCTATATTGCATTTAACAAGCAGTTAGTACAAGGGGCCTGATTCGGATGTGGTTGGAGGGGCTATCGCTGCTACTAATATAGAAGCAGCCAGTGATAACACTAATATGACCATGCAGTAGGTGGTGTCACGTCTCCTGCTGTATTACTGATCTGAGCTGTGTTCTAGGACGCAGTATCGGATTATCTCCGACACCATCGGCCGGATGTGTGACCGATGGGGTCGCACAAGCTGGCCACCGCAGGAGCTACCAAGAGACCAGGAAATCTCCGTTCTCTGACATAGATCCTAGCCTCGTCCCTCCCATGCAGAGACATGCCTCGGTTTTCAGAAATGGAGGCCGTCGCCAGTGCCTTTTATCGTGCAGCATAACAATATGTAATTATATGATCTAGAGTGGGTGCTATTATTACCTAACGTTGGGGACTGCAGTAACAGACGCCTTGACGCAACCTGACAGCATAATCATATCTTCGCAAATATATACAAACAAGATCTCTGTATTTCTATTATTATGTGGTATTCAAATGTCATTGCTGATACTTTTATTTTTTTGGTGTGCTGCGGCAAATTTTTCCTTTTTATTTTTTTTGCGTCTAGACTGGTTCCGGTATGAATGGTCGACCATGTTATGGTCGACAGTCATTAGGTCGACCACTATTGGTCGACATTGACATGGTCGACATGGACACACTATCGACACATGAAAATGGTCGACACATGAAAGGGTCGACATGAGTTTTTTTTTTTTAACTTTTTTTGGTGTCGTTTTTTGCGTAAAGTGACTGGGAACCCCAATTAGTGCACTGCGGCACAGATTACCGCTCCAATCGTAGTCCACGTGGATCGTAAAGTATGGAAAAGTTCCCCAAAAGAAAAAAAAGTTTAAAAAATCATGTCGACATTTTCATGTGTCGACATTCCACGTGTCGACCATTTTCATGTGTCGACCATGTGTCCACGTCGACCATGTCAATGTCGACCAATAGTGGTCGACCATAACATGGTCGACCATGTGAACGGATACCGTCTAGACTAACCCCTCCCCTTCACACGCCTTAGAAGGATTACTAAATTGATTGAGCAGCTACCATTTTATATTAACATACCACATTATCCTCTTTTTCACTGCATACTGTGGGGGATATTCAGTTAGTGACGAGTTTTCCGGCAGTCGGAAAATCGGCACTAATTCGACCGTTTGGTATTCATTAGTAGGCGTTTGACAGTTTTTTTTGCTCCGTTTTCACCACGCCTTTTCAACTTTTTTTTTTTGGTCGAATCGGCATGGGCGAAAAACGGACCAAAAAAACTGTCGAAACCTCCCCCCAAATTCGACAAAACACGTGGAAAAGCAGCAAATTCGCCGATCCATGTGGTTTTCGCCTGGGCGGATTTTTCGACAAATCGAAAAATCGGAACAGGCTTTGAATAGGTTGAATGTGAATTCAACCTACAAACCAGAGGAAAGTGCAATAAATATCTGTAGCAATAAGATCACCCATTACCCCCCCTATAACAGGTGCAGTGGGTGTGGCTACATATGTAAAAAATTTAAATATGGGCAGCGCCAAAAAGAAATTCTCTCTCTGCAGCCTAAGGAGAGAGAAGGATTTCCCAAATAAACCCCAGGATAGGTAACAGAAGGTATGGCTGGCGCTGTGAAGGGAAGTGTATAAGAGTGTCATTGACACTATAGGATCAGGACTGGAGCAAGGTCTTTCTGCACCTTAAGCAAAGCTACAGCTTAGCGCCCATTAACCTGCATTTCCCACCACCTCTCGGAGGGGAGAGGCAGGTGGCCACTAGGTGGGCTGGTGAGAATTGCATCATTATACACACACAGAGAAAAGGGCCAACACGACTGATAAAGTGAAAAAGTATATTGTAAATAAAGTCACTACATTTTGTGACTAATTCAGTAAGGATTACATTAGTAAAGCTACTCATAGCAGTTTTGTAAATGCAATCCTTAGCAATGCAGATGTAGGGAGGAGGTGCATACCACCTCCTTCCTGCATTCGCGATCTGAACACTGCGATGCGATCGCAGTTCTGGATGAACATTGCGACCATCGGTATTTGAGGTGTGAGTAGAAATCCTTCAAAACTAGTGCCGCAATGCAGTTTAGTGCGACGCAAAGAACATTGCGGCGGAGAATGCCCATTCTCGTGACTAAACACCCGGTTTAAGGCGTTGTCGGCATTTTCCGACATAACAGCGAGCTGAATTGAATAGCTCCAGGGCCTCCTTCCTGGAGTTATTCACATCTCGCTGAATTGAATCGACCCCTATGCTTGTAGACCGTAATAACATTTCTATGTTGTTGTTTTGTTTTTTTTGTTGTAAATTGGTTTAGTTGAAATCTGCAGGAAATAAAGTCAGTAACTTTGCAACATAATAAACCTGTGTTATTCTACATACAGTATCTGTAGAAGTGGTTCCATATATATATATTTTTTTCTCTTTTTTTTTTTTCAAAACTGTTTTTATTTGGGTTTTAAACCTATATTTCTTTTTAACATGATGATCAACTAAAGGCCATTTATAGAAAGGGATTGCGCATTTACTGACACGTTATTCATAAAAAAATGTCACGCTTTTTCCTATTATACCATTCGGTAACAACTTCAAGATGGCGCATACTGCTTACACGTACTGTAACTCATTTTTCTCTAACGTCCTAAGTAGATGCTGGGAACTCCGTAAGGACCATGGGGAATAGCGGCTCCGCAGGAGACTGGGCACAACTAAAGAAAGCTTTAGGACTACCTGGTGTGCACTGGCTCCTCCCTCTATGACCCTCCTCCAGACCTCAGTTAGAATTTTGTGCCTGGCCGAGCTGGATGCACACTAGGGGCTCTCCTGAGCTCTTAGAAAGAAAGTAATATTTAGGTTTTTTATTTTCAGTGAGATCTGCTGGCAACAGACTCACTGCTACGAGGGACCTAGGGGAGAGAAGCCAACCTACCTGCTTGCAGCTAGCTTGGGCTTCTAGGCTACTGGACACCATTAGCTCCAGAGGGATCGAACACAGGCCCAGCCTCGGTCGTCCGGTCCCGGAGCCGCGCCGCCGTCCCCCTAGCAGAGCCAGAAGCAAGAATACGTTCCTGGAAATCGGCGGCAGAAGACTTCGGTCTTCATTAAGGTAGCGCACAGCACTGCAGCTGTGCGCCATTGCTCCCCAGGCACACCACATACTCCGGTCACTGATGGGTGCAGGGCGCTGGGGGGGGGGGGGGGGCGCGCCCTGGGCTGCAATATAAGTACCTTACTTGGCAAATTAACACATAATATAGCCTTTAAGACTATATATGTGTAAAATCCCCTGCCATAACCGTATAAAAAAAGCGGGAGAAGCCCACCGGAAAAGGGGCGGGGCTATCTCCCTCAGCACACTGGCGCCATTTTCCCTCACAGCTCCGCTGGAAGGATCGCTCCCCAGGCTCTCCCCTGCAGTTCCAGACTACATAGGGTAAAAAAGAGAAGGGGGGCACTAAATTTAGGCGCATTCTGTGATATACAAGCAGCTATAAGGGGTAAAATCACTGTGTACTGTGTATCCCTGTTTTATATAGCGCTCTGGTGTGTGCTGGCATACTCTCTCTCTGTCTCCCCAAAGGGCTTTGTGGGGTCCTGTCCTCAGTCAGAGCATTCCCTGTGTGTGCGCGGTGTGTCGGTACGGCTGTGTCGACATGTTTGATGAGGAGGCTTATGTGGAGGCGGAGCAGGTGCCGATAAATGTGATGTCACCCCCTGCGGGGTCGACACCTGAGTGGATGGATATGTGGAAGGAATTACGCGACAGTGTCAACTCCTTACATAAAAGGTTTGACGACATATCAGATGTGGGACAGCCGGCTTCTCAGCCCGTGCCTGCCCAGACGTCTCAAAAGCCATCAGGGGCTCTAAAACGCCCGCTACCTCAGATGGCAGACACAGATGTCGACACAGATACTGACTCCAGTGTCGACGATGATGAGACTAGTGTACATTCCAATAGAGCCACACGTTACATGATTACGGCAATGAAAAATGTGTTGCACATTTCTGATATTACCCCAGGTACCACAAAAAAGGGTATTATGTTTGGGGAGAAAAAACTACCAGTGGTTTTTCCCCCTTCTGATGAATTAAATGAAGTGTGTGAAGAAGCGTGGGCTAGTAATTTCTAAAAAGTTACTAATGGCGTACCCTTTCCCGCCAGAGGATAGGTCACGTTGGGAGACATCCCCTAGGGTAGATAAAGCGCTCACACGCCTGTCAAAGAAGGTGGAACTACCGTCTCCGGACACGGCCGCCCTAAAGGAGCCTGCTGATAGGAAGCAGGAGGCTATCCTGAAGTCTGTTTATACACACTCAGGTATTATACTGAGACCAGCTATTGCTTAAGCATGGATGTGCAGTGCTGCAGCTGCGTGGTCAGATTCCCTGCCAGAAAATATTGATACCTTAAACAGGGACACTATATTGCTAACCATAGAGCATATTAAAGACGCAGTCTTATACATGAGAGATGCACAGAGGGATATTTGCCGGCTGGCATCTAAAATAAGTGCAATGTCCATTTCTGCCAGGAGGGGTCTATGGACTCGGCAGTGGACAGGGGATGCAGATTCTAAAAGGCACATGGAAGTTTTGCCTTACAAGGGTGAGGAGTTGTTTGGGGATGGTCTCTCGGACCTCGTTTCCACAGCGACAGCTGGGAAGTCAGCATTTTTACCCCATGTTCCCTCACAGCCAAAGAAAGCACCGTATTATCAGGTACAGTCCTTTCGGCCCCAGAAAGGCAAGCGGGTTAAAGGTGCGTCCTTTCTGCCCAGAGGCAGAGGTAGAGGAAAAAAGCTGCAGCATACAGCCAGTTCCCAGGAACAAAAGCCCTCCCCCGCTTCCTCTAAGTCCACCTCATGACGCTGGGGCTCCACAGGCGGAGCCAGGTACGGTGGGGGCCCCTCTCAAGAACTTCAGTGACCAGTGGGCTCGCTCACGGGTGGATCCCTGGATTCTACAAGTAGTATCTCGGGTACAAGCTGGAATTCGAGACGTCTCCCCCTCGCCGTTTCCTCAAATCTGCCTTGCCAACAGCTCCCCCGGACAGGGAGGCAGTGCTGGAGGCAATTCACAAGCTGTATTCACAGCAGGTGATAGTCAAGGTACCCCTCCTTCAACAAGGAAGGGGTTACTATTCCACAATGTTTGTGGTACCGAAACCGGACGGTTCGGTGAGACCCATTTTAAATTTGAAATCCTTGAACTCCTATATAAAAAGGTTCAAGTTCAAGATGGAATCGCTCAGGGCGGTTATTTCAAGCCTGGAGGAAGGGGATTACATGGTATCACTGGACATCAAGGATGCTTACCTACATGTCCCCATTTACCTTCCTCACCAGGAGTACCTCAGATTTGTGGTACAGGACTGTCATTACCAATTCCAGACGTTGCCGTTTGGTCTGTCCACGGCACCGAGGGTATTTACCAAGGTAATGGCCGAAATGATGATACTCCTTCGAAAAAAGGGAGTTTTAATTATCCCATACTTGGACGATCTCCTTATAAAGGCGAGGTCCAGGGAGCAGTTGTTGGTCGGGGTAGCACTATCTCGGGAGGTGCTACAACAGCACGGTTGGATTCTGAATATTCCAAAGTCACAGCTGGTTCCTACGACACGTCTACTGTTTCTGGGGATGGTTCTGGACACAGACCAGAAAAGGGTGTTTCTCCCGGAGGAGAAAGCCAAGGAGTTGTCGTCTCTAGTCAGAGATCTCCTGAAACCAAAACAGGTCTCGGTGCATCACTGCACGCGAGTCCTGGGAAAAATGGTAGCTTCCTACGAAGCAATTCCATTCGGCAGGTTCCATGCAAGAATCTTTCAGTGGGATCTGTTGGACAAGTGGTCCGGATCCCATCTTCAGATGCATCGGCTGATAACCCTGTCTCCAAGGACCAGGGTGTCTCTGCTGTGGTGGCTGCAGAGTGCTCATCTTCTAGAGGGCCGCAGATTCGGCATACAGGACTGGGTCCTGGTGACCACGGCTGCCAGCCTTCGAGGCTGGGGGGCAGTCACACAGGGAAGAAACTTCCAAGGGCTATGGTCAAGCCAGGAGATTTCCCTACACACAAATATTCTGGAACTAAGGGCCATCTACAATGCCCTAAGTCAGGCAAGACCCCTGCTTCAAAACCAGCCGGTACTGATCCAGTCAGACAACATCACGGCGGTCGCCCATGTAAACCGACAGGGCGGCACGAGAAGCAGGACGGCGATGGCAGAAGCCACAAGGATTCTCCGATGGGCGGAAAATCACATGTTAGCACTGTCAGCAGTGTTCATTCCGGGAGTGGACAACTGGGAAGCAGACTTCCTCAGCAGGCACGACCTCCACCCGGGAGAGTGGAGACTTCATCCAGAAGTCTTTCAGCTGATTGTAAATCTCTGGGAACGGCCACAGGTGGACATGATGGCGTCCCGCCTCAACAAAAAGCTAGAAAGATATTGCGCCAGGTCGAGAGACCCTCAGGCAATAGCTGTGGACGCTCTAGTGACACCGTGGGTGTACCAGTCGGTTTATGGGTTCCCTCCTCTTCCTCTCATACCCAAGGTACTGAGGATAATAAGACGAAGAGGAGTAAGAACTATACTCATTGTTCCGGATTGGCCAAGAAGAGCTTGGTACCCAGAACTTCAAGAGGTGATCTCAGAGGACCCATGGCCTCTGCCGCTCAGACAGGACCTGCTGCAGCAGGGGCCCTGTCTGTTCCAAGACTTACCGCGTCTGCGTTTGACGGCATGGCGGTTGAACGCCGGATCCTGAAGGAAAAGGGCATTCCGGAGGAAGTCATCCCTACGCTGATTAAAGCTAGGAAAGAAGTGACCGCAAACCATTATCACCGCATATGGCGAAAATATGTTGCGTGGTGTGAGGCCAGGAAGGCCCCAACGGAGGAATTTCAGCTGGGCCGTTTTCTGCACTTCCTACAGTCAGGGGTGACTATGGGCCTAAAATTGGGTTCCATTAAGGTCCAGATTTCGGCTCTATCGATTTTCTTCCAGAAAGAACTGGCTTCACTACCTGAAGTTCAGACATTTGTTAAGGGAGTGCTGCATATTCAGCCCCCTTTTGTGCCCCCAGTGGCACCTTGGGATCTCAACGTGGTGTTGAATTTCCTAAAGTCACATTGGTTTGAACCACTTAAAACCGTGGAATTAAAATATCTCACGTGGAAAGTGGTCATGCTGTTGGCCTTGGCTTCGGCCCGGCGTGTGCCAGAATTGGCGGCTTTATCATGTAAAAGCCCTCATCTGATTTTCCATATGGATAGGGCGGAATTGAGGACTCGTCCCCAATTTCTCCCAAAGGTGGTTTCAGCTTTTCATTTGAACCAGCCTATTGTGGTGCCTGCGGATACTCGTGACTTGGAGGATTCCAAGTTGCTGGACGTAGTCCGGGCCCTAAAAATCTATGTTTCCAGGACAGTTGGAGTCAGAAAGACTGACTCGCTATTTATCCTGCATGCACCCAAGGTGGGCTCTTCTTGGGCGGCTGCCCGAGGGTCTCGGCTTTACAATTTTGCAGAGCAGCTACTTGGTCGGGGTCAAACACATTTGCTAAATTCTACAAGTTTGATACCCTGGCTGAGGAGGACCTAGAGTTCGCTCATTCGGTGCTGCAGAGTCATCCGCACTCTCCCGCCCGTTTGGGAGCTTTGGTATAATCCCCATGGTCCTTACGGAGTTCCCAGCATCCACTTAGGACGTTAGAGAAAATAAGAGTTTACTCACCGGTAAATCTATTTCTCGTAGTCCGTAGTGGATGCTGGGCGCCCGTCCCAAGTGCGGATTGTCTGCAATACTTGTATATAGTTATTGGTTAACTAAAGGGTTATTGTTGAGCCATCTGTTGAGAGGCTCAGTTATTTTTCATACTGTTAACTGGGTATAGTATCACGAGTTATACGGTGTGATTGGTGTGGCTGGTATGAGTCTTACCCGGGATTCCAAATCCTTTCCTTATTGTGTCAGCTCTTCCGGGCACAGTATCCTAACTGAGGTCTGGAGGAGGGTCATAGAGGGAGGAGCCAGTGCACACCAGGTAGTCCTAAAGCTTTCTTTAGTTGTGCCCAGTCTCCTGCGGAACTGCTATTCCCCATGGTCCTTACGGAGTTCCCAGCATCCACTACGGACTACGAGAAATAGATTTACCGGTGAGTAAAATCTTATTTATTTAATAGTTACAGGTTGAGTATCCCATATCCAAATATTCCGAAATACGGAATATTCCGAAATACTGACTTTTTTGAGTGAGAGTGAGATAGTGAAACCTTTGTTTTTTGATGGCTTAATGTACACAAACTTTGTTTAATACACAGTTATTAAAAATATTGTATTAAATGACCTTCAGGCTGTGTGTAAAAGGTGTATATGAAATATAAATGAATTGTGTGAATATACACACACTTTGTTTAATGCACAAAGTTATAATAAATATTGGCTAAAATGACCTTCAGGCTGTGTGTATAAGGTGTATATGTAACATAAATGCATTCTGTGCTTAGACTTAGGTCCCATCACCATGATATCTCATTATGCTATGCAATTATTCCAAAATACGGAAAAATCCGATATCCAAAATACCTCTGGTCCCAAGCATTTTGGATAAGGGATACTCAACCTGTATTTATATAGGGGGTCATTCCGAGTTGTTCGCTCGGTAAATTTCTTCGCATCGCAGCGTTTTTCCGCTTAGTGCGCATGCGCAATGTTCGCACTGCGACTGCGCCAAGTAAATTTGCTATGCAGTTAGGAATTTTACTCACGGCTTTTTCATCGTTCTGGTGATCGTAATGTGATTGACAGGAAGTGGGTGTTTCTGGGCGGAAACTGGCCGTTTTATGGGAGTGTGTGAAAAAACGCTACCGTTTCTGGGAAAAACGCGGGAGTGGCTGGAGAAACGGAGGAGTGTCTGGGCGAACGCTGGGTGTGTTTGTGACGTCAAACCAGGAATGACAAGCACTGAACTGATCGCAGATGCCGAGTAAGTCTGGAGCTACTCAGAAACTGCTAAGAGAGGTCTAATCGCAATATTGCGAATACGTCGTTCGCAATTTTAAAATGCTAAGATTCACTCCCAGTAGGCGGCGGCTTAGCGTGAGTAAATCTGCTAAAAACAGCTTGCGAGCGAACAACTCGGAATGACCACCATAGTGCACACATTCTGTTACGTTTGGAGAATATTAGTACTTCACATCAGTTCCTGCCCAAGTGGAGCTTACAGTCATCTGTATGTTTCTGGAGTGTGGGAGGAAACCCAGAAAACATTCAATCCCCACATTGATGGGAATCGAACCCAATATTATGCCACAGATGATGGCAGTCCATTTTCTAGCACAGTTTTGTTTCATTTGCAATGTAGGGCTAGAATTTGGGGTTTAGAATCGTGTTCTTTTTTCCTGCATCAGTTTAATCACTACTCAGTTCTGCGGGAGGGGGGGGGAGGCAGGGTTAGGCACTACCGGGGAGAGTTAGGCTTCGGGAAGGGAAGGTTAGTGTTTAGGGGTGGGGCAACCTAGTTATTCTGATTCTTTGCTTCGGGATGCCGCTGTTGATATGACTGCCAACATATCGTACGTATCTCCATAACGGAGGTGTATAGGCAGATGCAGGCGTGTGGTGTCCAGCAGCTATTTGTTTTTTGCAGTTGCTCGGGCACCTGTGCCCATGTTCTGACATTCTTACCAACCAGAGGGCAACTACAGTGTCCAATGTGCGTTCAGTGGTGCATCTTATTGCAGTTATTCTATCCCTGCCTACTTTAAAGGGAATACATGTGATATGCCAGCAGACAGGATGCCGGCTGTCACTATACCGAAAGCGGAATCCCGTCAGCGAGTCCCCTCACCGGTTCACTGAGCATCGGCCCCGGTTGCTCGCTTCCCTCGTCACAGTGGGAATACCGAGCGTTTGATGGAATTCAGGGCGTTAGCATTTCACCGGCTGTCAGAATTCCAGCGCCGGTCTCCTGAACGCCGGGATCCCGACATCCGGAGTATCGACTGCATCCCTATTAAAGCTGTAAACATTCAAACTAGCAAGTGATGAAGCTACAAACAGGTGCACTTATTCTCAACAGCTTGTTAAAAATAAAAATGAACAACTGATTGCTGTGGGTTATGTTACAGCACATTTGTGTTTGTTGTGCTGGCAGTGAATCAGTACCGCAATGTTATTTTTATAGGCAATTACTCAGAATAAGGTGCTAAGACACAATAATGTACCTGACAGTTTATTCATTCCAGTAGGCATAGTGTTAAGAGCATACAATGACATTAGGTGCCTTGTTATCTCCAAGTGGAGTTTTGAAAGCTATTTTAGACTTTGCTATATCTAAATATGCGCTGCAGACAACAAAGAACCTTCCATTTAAAGCAAAACCAAATCCAGGGACCTATTTTAAAACCGTGCGAGAGGCACCTGATCCATACATGTGGAAGGAATATCTGGCTAATTCTTGCTGGGGGACATTTATAGAGCAAGCCTGCAAACTGATTTATATGCAGAGTTGCTGATTGTACGTGTAGCACATTGCTAATACGTAGGAGAATGACGCTCATTCTGGGCTGTTCACTGCTATATAGTGAAATCAAAAGAAATTATAGGATTACATACACACATTCCTCATACACTTTTTTAAAGATATGTCTAAAATGGTATAGGTGGTAAAATTATAAATAGAAAGCAACCTATTTTACTGCAGAATAAGGTATTTTATTAAAATAGCCAAGATGAAAAGTGGCAAGGGATGGAGTTTTACAGATGTATGGTATTGTTAATACCCCTTTCAGATATCAGATCCGGGAAATTGCCGGGTCTAGCATGCTGGCCAAAATCCCGTGTAGATGCGCATTCATGTGCATAAACCTGGGATTTTGAGGCCTGTCTGAAAGGGGTCTTAGGGGGCAATTATGGAATGGAGAATAGTTACAGTATTCAGTAAGACTGTAACATTTACCCTCTCTGTCACAGCGGGCTGAATTTGAGAATCCGTAAGGTGGGCGTTTGTTGGAGGAGTGGCTGTGGGAGTGGGGAGGAATTGAGGAGGCCGGATGTAGTTTCTTCTCATATAACTTGAGGTTCAAAGATGAGTAACTGAAGAACGGAACTTTAAGAACTAGGCTACAATACTCTGGAAGGAGCTGTGAGAATGTATACTCAAGTGACGTGGCTGAGGAACTCAAAGAACTCTGCTGAATACTGACGATGCGTGATGAAGAACACTGTTGAAGAATGGATGCTGGGTAGTTGTGGCTGGAGGGCACTGCCGATGACCGGGGAACCCCTCTATGGTTCCGGGGCACTGCCTGGAAGGCAGACAGCTGCGGAATTGAGGAACCTACGGCAGAAGTGCAGTGGAGAATGACAGGCAGACTTGTACTTCGGAGTTAGAGACCCTTTGGATCATGGAATCATGGAAAAACCACAGGGGATACCTGAGGGAGCTCAGTGCTGTAGTTTCTGCTCTAGGCAGTAACAAAGCACTGGCAGCATGCAAGAGTGGGCTGACCCCTTTTGTAAGAGGAAGCTGCGTCCCATTGGACTAAGCATACCACCGAACTCAGCGATCGGCCACAGACTCCTGGTCTCCAACATGGCGGCTCCCAGCACACCCCTTTGCACACCAGGTCCCCCATCTCCTCCTCTCCGACAGTCGCACAGTCACATGCATCATCTTGCTCTTGTTACTGTTTTGATATACATAAGGATAATAATATACAGTGCCTTGCTAAAGTATTCACCCCCTTGGCTTTTTACCTATTTTGTTACATTACAACCTGTAAGTTAATTTTTTTTTTTTTTTAATCCTAAATTTTATGTGATGGATCTGCACAAAATAGTCTAAGGTGGTGAAGTGAAATGAGAAAAATTTATATAAAAAGTTATAAATTGAAAATTTGCATGTGCATATGTATTCACCCCCTTTGCTATGAAGCCCCTCAAAAGTTCTGGTGTAACCAATTACCTTCAGAAGTCACATAATTAGTGAAATGAAGTCCATAATTAGAGCCCCGTACACACACGGAGAGATGTGTGCTGAGCGATCTATCAGTGACCGCACAGCACACATCTCTCCCCCGCTCAGCACAGCGCGATGTGTGTTGAGCAAGGTGGGCCGCTCATTTCACCCAGCGGTGAAATGTCCGATCTGCTAGATTGTGCCTGCATGCAGGCTAATCTAGCACGGGCGATAGCGACGCACGGGACCGCACATCGCTATCGGGCATACACACGGAGGATCCGTGCTTAAATTTAAAGCAATCTAGTCAGATTAATTAGAATTTAAGCACTGATCTCTCAGTGTGTACCCCCTATAAGTGTCACATGATCTGTCAGTATAAACACACCTTTTCTGAAAGGCCCCAGACGCTGCAACACCACTAAGCAAGAGGCATCACACCATTAAAACCAAGGAGCTCTCCAAACAAGTCAGGGACAAAGTAGTTGATAAGTACAAGTCAGGGTTGGGTTATAAAAAAAATATCCCCCGGTGCACAATCAAATCCATCATCTTCAAATGGAAAGAACATGGTACCTCAACAAACCTGCCAAGAGAGGGCCGGCCACCAAAACTCAGACCGGGCAAGGAGGGCATTAATCAGAGAGGCAGCACAGAGACCAAAGGTAACCCTGAATGAGCTGCAGAGTTCCACAGCAGAGACTTGTGTATTTGCGCATGTGACCACAATAAGCCGTACACTCCATAGAGCTGGGCTTTACAGAAGAGTGGCTAGAAAAAAGCCATTACTTAGTGTTAAAAATAAGAAGGCACGTTTTCAGTTTGCCAAAAGGCATGTGGACGACTCCCCAAATGTATGGAGGAAGGTTCTCAGGTCAGATGAGACTAAAATTTAACTTTTCGGCCACCAAGGAAAATGCTATGTCTGGCGCAAACCCAGCACATCCCATCACCCCAAGAACACCATCCCCACAGTGAAACATGGTGGTGGCAGCATCATGCTGTGGGGATGTTTTTCAGCAGCAGGGACTGGTAAACTGTTTTGAGTCGATGGAAAGATGAATGGTGCTAAATACAGGGATATTCTTGAGCAACACCTGTTTCAATCTGCCTGTGATTTGAGACTGGGACGGAGGGTCACCTTCCAGCAGGACAATGACCCGAAGCATACTGCTAAAGCAACACTCGAGTGGTTTAAGGGGAAACATTTAAATGGGTTGGAATGGCCTAGTCAAAGCCCAGATCTCCAGCCAATTGAGAATCTGTGGTCAGACTTGAAGATTGCTGTTCACAAGTGGAAACCATCCAACATGAAGGAGCTGGAGCAGTTTTGCCTTGAGTGGGCAAAAATCCCAGTGGCAAGATGTGGCAAGCTCATAGAGACTTATCCAAAGCGACTTGCAGCTGTAATTTCCGCAAAAGGTGGCTCTACAAAGTACTGACTTTAGGGGGGTGAATAGTTATGCACGCTGAAGTTTTCTGTTATATTGTCCTATTTGTTGTTTGCGTCACAATAAAAATAAAATAAAAAAAAATCTTCACAATTGTAGGCATGTTCTGTGAATGAAATGATGCAAACCTTCAAACAGTCCATTTTAATTCCAGGTTGTGAGGCAACAAAACATGAAAAATGCAAAGGGGGTGAATACTTTAGCAAGGCACTGTAGCTAACAGTCCAATATTTGATTAAGTATTCACCCCCCTTTGCTCCAGTTACAGCTGTGTGCCATGGGGCAGATTCTGCTAGCTACAAAGTTCCATCGGAACCTTGCACCACATGTGGATGTGTGCATTTCTGGTTACTACAGTATGTAGGAACCAGCTAAGGTTTGTCCTCACCTGTGTTTGCTGCAAGCTACATCCAGACTAGTGTTAGCGCAGCGCCAAGTTCCATAGTAACCTGCTAATGAACTGGTATTGGTATCTGTACACTGCAAGTTTTGGACTTGCTTGTTTGAAGCATTAATGTCTACTATACATCAGTGGCGTATTTCCGCAATTTCCCGATCCCCAGATCGGGAATTTGGGAGTATTACACATGTTTAAAAATCTCGATTCCCCGATCAGCAAACTGACATTGTGAGCCGGTCGGGGCAAGGAGGATGTCTTCTGGGGTAGAAGGTTGCACTTTCTTACAGCAGCCCAAATAGTGACAAACCAGTCTAGGGTGTTTGTTGCAAATAGCCTTAGCTATTTTTATTTGCAGAAACCGTAAAACAAAACATATTGCATAAATCCTAGCCCATCTGGGCTCTAACTATACTCAAGGTTTTCTTCTCTGTGAGAAAGACCTACTGCCCAACTCACAAATCAGCAGTTCAACACAGCACTAACTTCAGTCAGTAATGGTGTCTCTCTGGAACTAGGCAGCTTGCTCCCCAGGAACTGAGCAACTTCCTGTCCAGCCTGACAGGCTTTTATTACAGCCATGCAGGTGTTAGCACTAATTAGCCTTCTCTAATTAAGTCTGCTTTGCAGAAACAGACCTTTTCCTGGGGTTTTAAAATCATAGCAGAGAAATCTTGTACATAAAATAATAATTATAGGCTTTGGGTCGTTTTCATGCTGGAATAAAAATCTTGTCAAAGTTATGCCATTGCTTGCCTAGCATTACCTGTATCTTTCCGGTTACCAACTGCATGCACTTTCTGGATTAGTGATTAGTTATTATCAGTGTGAAACCATTGTGAAGCTGTCTGTAGCACAATAAACCTGGAATCCTGTTACCCAAGAATCCTTCACAGAGAGCAGTGATAAACATGTGGTATAGGTACGTGCCATACTTGCCTACCAGACCCTCTCCATGAGGGAGAAAATGCTCTGTTCCTGGACTTTCCTGGTAATGTATGATTGCCATCACCTGTGGTGAACTAGTTAATTGATAAGAAAGGCGTTTCACCACAGGTGATGGCATTCATACATTACCAGGAAAGTCCAGGCACAGAGCATCTTCTCCCTCATGGAGAGGGTCAGGTAGGCAAGTATGATACATGCCACGTGTGCAAATGCAAATGCATGAGAGTTTTTTTGGGAAGTGCTTCAGAAATACAAGCCATGCCACATAGTTTGGCCACCCCTCCTCCCTATTGTGATATGGCCACTACCTATTAAGGCTCTGCCACAACCTTTTTCATGTTAGTATCACACACTTTGTCCATAAGTATTCTAGTATGTCTGTACATGCAATATTTTTACTACATTTTCAGTTATTATTTTAAAGAGTTTTAGTCTTGCTATTTTCCCTCCCCAACTCGTTCACCATCTGTCCCCTTTTCTCCAGTCTTCCACGGAGGTTTGGAACAGTGATCCACAGTGGCGTAGCACCAGTTTGCTCAATCCCCGCGGTGGGTGGCTTGTGGGTGCTGGGTGTACTGTGGGGACAACTGTCCTGGACCGACCCGCCGCCAGCCAGAGGACCAGCACAGTGGGAGAGGTGTCTCTCACAAAATGGCTGCCATCTCAGAGGAGACAGTTATTAAGGATGCTAGGGGAGGCGGCAGCAGCCATTTTGGGAAGGACATTTTCAAATTTCAATAGTATGAAGAGGGCAGGTGTGTACAGCGCCCCCTGTTGGACTTCAGACCTGCGGCGGGTGGGGGGATGGGGGATCCCCAGACAACGAGCAGGTACCATGGGATGGTAGGAGTGGTGTTTTTTGTCAGGGGGGCACAAAATTTGTAGTTACGCCACTGGTGATGCACATCACTTAAGCAGCACTAGGAGTACCAGAAAGCTACGTACACATGAAAACAATAATACCTATTGTGGGGAAATCATAAGCTAGGAGAAAATATTAAGTTTGTGGTGAATAATTCTGTAAATGGTGAAAATTAGTTAAAAAATGATTACTTGACAATGCCAAATAGTACATGTTTATGTTTGTCTGTTTTTAATGTCATTTTGGCAATGAAATGGGTTATTGGGGGTCATTCCAAGTTGATTGCTCGCTAGCTACTTTTAGCAGCCGTGGAGACGCATAGTCGCCACCCACGGGGAGTGTATTTTTGCTTTGCAAGTGTGTGAACGCCTGTGCAGCCGAGCGCAGCAAAAACATTTTGTGCAGTTTCAGAGCAGCTCAGCTCTGGACTTACTCAGCCCTTGCGATCACTTCAGTCTTTTTGGTGCCGGAATTGACGTCATACACCCGCCCTGCAAACGCCTGGACACGCCTGTGTTTTCCCAAACACTCCCAGAAAACGGTCAGTTGACACCCATAAACGTCCTCTTTCTGTCAATCACCTTGCGTTCGGCTATGCGATTGTAATCTTCGCTAAATCCATCGCCCAGCATAGATCCACTTTGTACCCGTACGATGTGCCTGCGCATTGCGGTGCATACGCATGCGCAGTTTTTACCTGATCGCTGCGCTGCAAAAATCGGCAGCGAGCAATCAACTCGGAATTACCACCATTGTTCCACTGGAGTCAATGCAATGCAAGAAATCCATCTATAGTGCTTGATAATTATGACTCCTAAAATTATCAGATCAGGCGCTCTGATATAAGGCACAAAATAAAGCTGTTGGTCACCCAATTTATATAATAGAATTGATATACTGATATCTATATACTTATAGCTGCTCCCACATGAGTATTCTGCGATACTCAAATAGATACAAAGTAATTGTGAAACATGCAATATCACAAGAGAGCGCTAGATACCGATCATTACTATATAAACATTTTATTCAATCACATAAAATAAAAGCATAAAAAATGCGATGCATATTTTCATAAAATAATTATTCTCACTGCTGATATTATTTACACGCTGCCATATACTGTATCCCAATTGTATATTGGGGGTCATTCCGAGTTGTTCGCTCGGTAAAAATCTTCGCATCGCAGCGATTTTCCGCTTAATGCGCATGCGCAATGTCCACACTGCGACTGCGCCAAGTAAATTTGCTATGCAGTTAGGAATTTTACTCACGGGTTTTTCTTCGTTCTGGCGATCGTAATGTGATTGACAGGAAATGGGTGTTACTGGGCGGAAACAGGCCGTTTTATGGGCGTGTGGGAAAAAACGCTACCGTTTCCGGAAAAAACGCAGGAGTGGCCGGAGAAACGGGGGAGTGTCTGGGCGAACGCTGGGTGTGTTTGGGACGTCAAACCAGGAACGACAAGCACTGAAATGATCGCAGAGGCCGAGTAAGTCTGGAGCTACTCAGAAACTGCTACGAGGTGTGTAATCGCAATATTGCGAATACATCGGTCGCAATTTTAAGATGCTAAGATTCATTCCCAGTAGGCGGCGGCTTAGCATGAGCAAATCTGCTAAAATCCGCTTGCGAGCGAACAACTCGGAATGACCCCCATTGCACAGATGTCCACATCCAAAAGACCAGTGTGGCTGGTTCGCTCCAAGGCAAATTATAAAGTCCCAATTTGTTTTAGGGAATGTGAATGGTGTTCACTAGATGGTGAATGTTCAGCTGTATAAACGATGGGCGCTATGCTACTACCTCCCCCGACCGCCAAACAATTTTGTGCTCACCACTTATTCCTTAGAGTCTCATGTGAGGCTGGCTGTCAGCATGCGGAATCCATTGTGGTTGGTGGGAGCGGCAGTGTTCTATTCAGTTCACGGGGAGGGAGGGCGCCGTTCGTAGCTGCAGAATTCAGGCAGTTTGCCGTGTGCTGGAGTCCGGACTGTGGTGCTGTGCTTGTGTAGATCTCAGGGAAAAACAGCAGCGTGAGATGTCCTTAACATGTTTCTCCGTGAAAATCAAACCACGGTTTCATCAGAAGGTACAGTATATGGCAGCGTGTAAATAATATCAGCAGTGAGAATAATTCTTTTATGAAAATATGCATTGCATTTTTTATGCAAGAAATCCATCTGTCGGTGCCGGTTTTCTTCAGTTTGGCCACCTTCATGTGTTTATACAGTTGCTCACTGCTTTGCTTCTCAGCATTGGGATGTTGAATACTATAGAGTTGAATTCAAGTTACAATTCCACTTTTATTTGGTGTTCGGAATGTGGATGTTTGGCCATACCCTGTGTGTGACTGCACCTCCTCTTACCACAACACTTGCACCAGCCCTATACCTGTCACACCTCTCCTGAAGCACAAGCCTGCACATCTGACTGCATGCTCTCATCAGTCAGCATAGCCTACATACGTACATCCCATAACCACCGGGTAAATTGTTCAGAGATGTGTCTGAGTTGTGCCCACCTAGGAATTGCCCATAGAGGTGTGTGCTTGGCCCCAGAACGTGCGTTTTGCTAAGATACGTCTGCAAGGCAGACTTGCATGTAACGCTACAATGTTCCCTACAATAGTAACATGCATTTTGGAACATTACAAATACTTTGTTTATTTACATAATTGGACATTTTCTTTTAGGATATTGGGCATAATTCAAGGTTGATTGCAAAATAAAATTTTCCTCTAATGGGCAAAACCAAGGGGGTCATTCTGACCCGTTTGCTCGCTGCTTTTTTATATTGCAGCAGAGCGAACGGGTACCCACTGCGCATGCCAGACGGCAAAGGCCGTAGCAGAGATGCGATCGCCTCTGCCTTATTGACAGTCAGATGCGGTCATTGGGCGGAAGGAGGCGGAACGGCAGTGTTTGGGAGTGGCCCGCAGCGGCTGTGTGATGTCATACGCAGCCGCTGCGGGCCGGGGAGCGATGAGTAGCTCCTGGCCAGCACGCTAAAGCTGCGCTGGCCGGGAGCTACTCTTGAAGTGCAAAGGCATCGCCGCTGTGCTATGCCTTTGCACTTCTGTGGGGGGGGGGGGGAACTGACATGCGGGGCGGACTAGCACTGTGCTGGGCGTCCCCCCGCATGTCAGTGTGAATGATCGAATGATCGTAGCTGGGCCCATGTGCACTGCATGGGGGGAGGGGGGGTGGTGGCGGTTATAACATGTGCAGAGAGAGTTACATTTGGGTGGGTTATTTTGGTTCAGTGCAGGGTAAATACTGTCTGCTTTATATTTACACTGCAATTTCAGTTTGAACACACCACACCCAAATCTAACTCTCTCTGCACATGTTATATCTGCCCCCCCTGCAGTGCACATGGTTTTGCCCATTAGAGGAAAATTTTATTTTGCGATCAACCTTGAATTAGGCCCATAATGCAGGTAGTTTGTGGATTTAGCTGCTGGAAATATACAAATTGCTAGGAATATTGCTTACATGCAATTCTAACTTTAGAGTCCGTTATTTACTGTAGTAGCAATTCAGTCCTTTTATACAATGCAGGGTGATGATATGCTGTTCTCCTTCTGCAGGCTTCCGGACCCTAGCTTACAGGATGTGCCTGTATCTCCAGGGCCTCCACCTACGCCCCCGACACCAGTGTTACCTCCATCTGGGCCACTGGGTTCTGACAACGAAGAGCAGGAAGATCCTGTGGACTACTGCAGAGGTAAGAGCAGACAGTAAGGATACACCTTAATGTTGTTGAAACCAAATGTGTGTTAGGGCCTGATTCTGAGTTGGAAATAAATAAATAAAAGTAAATGTGCACCTGTGTAAAACCATGCTGCACTGCAGGTGGGGCTGTTTTAAAATGTGCAAAGAAATGTAGGGGGGAATTCAATTAGCCACTGTACATATTTCCACTAAAAAAAACCAACAGGCTTTTTTTGCGATTTCCCCCCCCGTTTTTAATGCCCATTTTTTTAATGGAAAAATTTACCATTTCCGTACGAAAAACAGGATCAGGGATAAGTTCCGGGAACCATGTGTTTCTCTAACGTCCTAGTGGATGATGGGGACTCCGTAAGGACCATGGGGAATAGACGGGCTCCGCAGGAGACTGGGCACTCTAAAGAAAGATTAGGTACTATCTGGTGTGCACTGGCTCCTCCCTCTATGCCCCTCCTTCAGTTAGAATCTGTGCCCGGCCAGAGCTGAGTGCTCCTAGTGGGCTCTCCTGAGCTTACTAGTAAAGAAAGTATTTTGTTAGGTTTTTTATTTTCAGAGAGCTTCTGCTGGCAACAGACTCTCTGCTACGTGGGACTGAGGGGAGAGAAGCAAACCTACTAACTGTGGCTAGGTTGCGCTTCTTAGGCTACTGGACACCATTAGCTCCAGAGGGATCGAACACAGGACCCTAACCTTGATCGTCCGTTCCCGGAGCCGCGCCAGAAGTACAGAAGCAAGAAGACTTTGAAATCGGCGGCAGAAGACTCGTGTCTTCACTAAAGGTAGCGCACAGCACTGCAGCTGTGCGCCATTGCTTCCACAGCACACCACACACTCCGGTCACTGTAGGGTGCAGGGCGCAGGGGGGGGGGGGCGCCCTGGGCAGCAATATAATACCTTTTTGGCAAAATTATACATATATACAGTCCGGCACTGTATATATGTACGAGCCCCCGCCATTATTTTTACACAGAAACGGGACAGAAGCCCGCCGCTGAGGGGGCGGGGCCTTCTTCCTCAGCACTCACCAGCGCCATTTTCTCTCCACAGATCCGCTGAGAGAAGCTCCCCAGGCTCTCCCCTGCATAGAAGAGGGTAAAAAGAGAGGGGGGGGGGCACATAAATTTGGTGCAAAAACAATATATACAGCAGCTACTGGGTTAACACTAAGTTACTGTGTGATTCCTGGGTCATATAGCGCTGGGGTGTGTGCTGGCTTACTCTCTCTCTGTCTCTCCAAAGGGCCTTGTGGGGGAACTGTCTTCAAATAGACCATCCCCTGTGTGTGTGGTGTGTCGGTACGTGTGTGTCGACATGTCTGAGGTAAAAGGCTTCCCTAAGGAGGAGATGGAGCGAATATGTGTGTGAGAGGGTGTCTCCGTCGACAACGCCGACACCTGTTTGGATATGTGTAAGTGCTAAGGTGAATTTATTGCACAAAAGATTAGTGAACAGACAGGAAATCTACCCATGTCTGTCCCTATGGCACAGAGCCCTGCAGAGGCTCACAATGCTCACTATCCAAAATAATAAACACTGATATCGACACAGAGTTTGACTCCAGTGTCGACTACGATGATGCAAAGTTACAGCCAGAATGGCAGAAAAGTATTCAATATATGATTATTGTAATATAAGATGATTTGCATATCACTGATGACTCATCTGTCCCTGACACAAGGGTACACATGTTAAGGGGAAGAAAGCTGAGGTAAATTTCCCTCCTCTCATGAGGAAAAAGAGCGGGAATCTCCAGACAAGAGACTGCAGCTTCCCACAAAGTATTCTCAGGCAGTATCCTTTCCCCACTAGGGCCAGGATGTGATGGGAATCTTCCCCTAGGGTGTCACGTTTGCCCAGAAGGTAGCCCTAGCTATTCTCAGGGATCCTGCAGATAGCGTGCACATTCTGGTGCACTACTCAGACCGGCGATTGTATCGGCATGGGTTTATAGCGCTGTGGCAGCGTGGACAGATACCTTATCAGCAGAGATTGAGACCCTAGTATACATATAGATATGTATAGGTATATATAGATAAAGATGCTGTCTTAAGAGATATGTATGTATATATATAAGACATGCCCAAGGAGACATTGGTATACTGGGTCCTCGAGTCAAAGCTATGTCGATTTCTGCTTGAAGGGACAGATGATGCCGACTTAAGAGGCATGTGGAAGGATGAGGATTGTGTGGAGAAGGGTTCTCGGACCTGGTCTCCACAGCTGTAGCTGGTAATTCTGATATTTTGCCTTATATTCCTGCACAGCCTAGGAAAGCACGACTTTATCAAATGCAGCCTTTCGAATAAAGAAACAAGAAAGTCCGAGGTGCGTCCTTTCTTGCCAGAGGCGGGGGCAGAGGAGAGAAGCTGCACAACACAGCTAGTTCCCAAGAACAGAAGTCCTCCCCGGCCTCTACACAAATCCACCGCATGTCGCTAGGGCTCCACAGGCGGAGCTAGGCCCGGTGGGGGCACGCCTTCGTAAGTTCAGCCACAAGTGGGTTCACTCCCTGTTGGATCCCTGGGCAATAGATATTGTGTCTCAGGGATACAAGCTGGACTTTAAGAAGATGCCCCCTCACCGACGGCCCTGCCGGCTTCCCCCCACAAGAGGGAAATAGTGTTAACTGCAATTCATAAATTGTATCTTCACCAGGTGGTGGTCAAGGTTCCCCTCCTTCAACAAGGAGGGGGTTATTATTCGACCATGTTGTAGTCCCGAAACCAGACGGTTCGGTCGGACCCATATTGAATTTAAAATCCCTGAACATATACCTGAACGGGTTCAAGTTCAAGATGGAATCGCTAAGAGCGGTTATTGCAAGCCTGAAGACATAAAGGATGCATACCTTCATGTCCCCATTTATCCACCTCATCAGGCGTACCTCAGAATTGCGGTACGGGATGGTCATTACCAATTTCAGATGTTGCCGTTTGGTCTCTCCACGGCCGTGAGAATATTCACCAAGTCAATGGCGTAAATGATGGTGCTCCTACGGAAGCAAGGTGTCACTATTATCACGTACTTGGACGATCTCCTCATAAAAGCGAGATCAAGTGAGCAGTTGCTGAACAGCGTATCACTTTCTCTGGAAGTGAAACGGCAACACGGCTGGATTCTATATATTCCAAAGTCGCAGTTGGTTCTTACAGCTCATCTGCCTCTCCTAGACATGATCCTAGACACAGACCAGAAAAGGGGTTATCTCCCGATAGAGAGAGCTCAAGAGCTCGTGACACTGGTCAGGAATCTATTAAAACCAAAACAGGTGTCAGTGCATCACTGCACTCGAGTCCTGGGAAGGAGGGTGGCATGATGCGAGGCATTCCCTTCGGCAGGTTCCATACGAGGACCTTCCAATGGGACTTACTGGACAAGTGGTCCGGATCACATCTTCGGATGCATCGGTTAATCACCCTATCCCCCAGAGCCAGGGTGTCTCTCCTATGGTGACTGCAAAGTGCTCACCTTCTCGAAGGTCGCAGATTCGGCATTCAGGACTGGGTCCTGGTGACCACGGATGCAAGCCTCCGAGGGTGGGGGGCAGTCACACAGGGAAGAAATTTCCAAGGGCTGTGGTCAAGGCAAGAGGCTTGCCTTCACATCAATATCCTGGAACTAAGGGCCATATACAACGCCCTAAGTCAAGCGGAGACCCTGCTTCGCGACCAACCGGTTCTGATCCAGTCAGACCGCGGGGGCTCATGTAAACCGCCAAGGCGGCACAAGGAGCAGGGTGGCGATGGTAGAAGCCACCAGAATTCTTCGCTGGGCAGAGAATCTCGTAAGCGCACTGTCAGCAGTGTTCATTCCGGGAGTGGACAACTGGGAAGCAGACTTCCTCAGCAGACACGACCTCCACCCGGGAGAGTGGGGACTTCATCAAGAAGTCTTCACACAGATTGCAAATCGATGGGAACTGCCACAGGTGGACATGATGGCGTCCCGCCTCAACAAAGCTAAAAAGATATTGCGCCAGGTCAAGGGACCCTCAGGCGATAGCTGTGGACGCACTAGTAACACTGTGGGTGTTCCAGTCGGTCTATGTGTTTCCTCCTCTTCCTCTCATACCCAAGGTGCTGAGAATAGTAAGAAAAAGAGGAGTGAGAACAATACTCATTGTTCCGGATTGGCCAAGAAGGACTTGGTACCCAGATCTACAAGAGATGATCACAGAGGACCCATGGCCTCTGCCTCTCAGACAGGACCTGTTGCAACAGGGGCCCTGTCTGTTCCAAGACTTACCGCGGCTGCGTTTGACGGCATGGCGGTTGAACACCGGATCCTAACAGAAAAGAGCATTCCGGATGAAGTTATTCCTACGCTGATAAGGGCTAGGAAGGACGTGACAGCAAAGCATTATCACCGTATATGGCGAAAATATGTTGCTTGGTGTGAGGCCAGGAAGGCCCCTACAGAGGAATTCCAGCTGGGTCGATTCCTGCACTTCCTACAGTCAGGGGTGACTATGGGCCTAAAATTGGGGTCCATAAAGGTACAGATTTCGTCCCTATCCATTTTCTTTCAAAAAGAACTGGCTTCACTGCCTGAGGTTCAGACGTTTGTAAAGGGAGTGCTGCATATTCAGCCCCCTTTTGTGCCACCAGTGGCACCTTGGGATCTTAATGTGGTGTTGGATTTCCTGAAATCCCACTGGTTTGAGCCAGTTAAGACCGTGGAACTAAAGTATCTCACGTGGAAAGTGGTCATGCTGTTGGCCTTAGCATCGGCGAGGCGTGTGTCAGAATTGGCAGCTTTGTCATGTAAAAGCCCCTATCTGGTTTTCCATATGGACAGGGCAGAATTGCGGACTCGTCCGCAATTTCTGCCAAAGGTGGTGTCATCTTTTCATTTGAACCAACATATTGTGGTGCCTGTGGCTACTCGTGACTTGGAGGATTCCAAGTTGCTGGACGTAGTCCGGGCTTTGAAGAGTTATGTAACCAGAACGGCTGGAGTCAGAAAGACTGACTCGCTGTTTATCCTGTATGCACCCAATAAGCTGGGAGCTCCTGCTTCAAAGCAAACTATTGCTCGCTGGATCTGTAGCACGATTCAGCAGGCTCATTCTGCGGCTGGATTGCCGCATCCAAAATCAGTGAAAGCCCATTCCACAAGGAAGGTGGGCTCTTCTTGGGCTGCTGCCCGAGGGGTCTCGGCTTTACAGCTTTGCCGAGCTGCTACTTGGTCGGGTTCAAACACCTTTGCTAAGTTCTACAAGTTTGATACCCTGGCTGAGGAGGACCTTGTGTTTGCCCATTCGGTGCTGCAAAGTCATCCGCACTCTCCCGCCCGTTTGGGAGCTTTGGTATAATCCCCATGGTCCTTACGGAGTCCCCAGCATCCACTAGGACGTTAGAGAAAATAAGAATTTACTCACCGGTAATTCTATTTCTCGTAGTCCGTAGAGGATGCTGGGCGCCCGTCCCAAGTGCAGACTTTCTGCAATACGTGTATATAGTTATTGCTTAATAAAGGGTTATTGTTATGAGCCATCCGTTGAGTGAGGCTCAGTTGTTGTTCATACTGTTAACTGGGTAAGGTTATCACAAGTTGTACAGTGTGATTGGTGTGGCTGGTATGAGTCTTACCCTGGATTCCAAATCCTTTCCTTGTAATGTCAGCTCTTCCGGGCACAGTTTCCCTAACTGAGGTCTGGAGGAGGGGCATAGAGGGAGGAGCCAGTGCACACCAGATAGTACCTAATCTTTCTTTAGAGTGCCCAGTCTCCTGCGGAGCCCGTCTATTCCCCATGGTCCTTACGGAGTCCCCAGCATCCACTACGGACTACGAGAAATAGAATTACCGGTGAGTAAATTCTTATTTTTTGTGATCGTGGGCATGAAAAAACAGCTAATTGAATATCCCTCATAGATGTGAGAGGGATGTGTCCAAACTGAAATCTAAATTGCAGTGTAAAAGTAAAGCTGTTCAGCAAAAAGGGGTGTGATATCACAAGGAACGGGCGTAGCCATGCAATAGTACCCCCAATTCAAATTTTGCCACACAGGAGCCCAATCTTACTCACACCACGCATAGTACCCCTGATTCATATTACACCACATAGTAGTGCCCCTTATTCATGTCACGTCACACAGTAGTGCTCCTTTTTTTTTTTTTTTATTCAGTAATTTCTCTATCGTCCTAGTGGATGCTGGGGTTCCTGAAAGGACCATGGGGGATAGCGGCTCCGCAGGAGACAGGGCACAAAAAGTAAAGCTTTACGATCAGGTGGTGTGTACTGGCTCCTCCCCCTATGACCCTCCTCCAAGCCTCAGTTAGATTTTTGTGCCCGGCCGAGAAGGGTGCAATCTAGGTGGCTCTCCTAAAGAGCTGCTTAGAAAAGTTTAGCTTAGGTTTTTTATTTTACAGTGAGTCCTGCTGGCAACAGGATCACTGCAACGAGGGACTTAGGGGAGAAGAAGTGAACTCACCTGCGTGCAGGATGGATTGGCTTCTTTGGCTACTGGACATTAGCTCCAGAGGGACGATCACAGGTACAGCCTGGATGGTCACCGGAGCCTCGCCGCCGGCCCCCTTGCAGATGCTGAAACGAGAAGAAGGTCCAGAATCGGCGGCAGAAGACTCCTCAGTCTTCTTAAGGTAGCGCACAGCACTGCAGCTGTGCGCCATTTCCTCTCAGCACACTTCACACGGCAGTCACTGAGGGTGCAGGGCGCTGGGAGGGGGGCGCCCTGGGAGGCAATGTAAACCTATTTTTTGGCAAAAAATACCTCACATATAGCCTCCGGGGGCTATATGGAGATATTTAACCCCTGCCAGAATCCGTTAAAGAGCGGGAGACGAGCCCACCGAAAAAGGGGCGGGGCCTATCTCCTCAGCACACAGCGCCATTTTCCTCACACAGCTCCGCTGGTCAGGAAGGCTCCCAGGCTCTCCCCTGCACTGCACTACAGAAACAGGGTAAAACAAGAGAGGGGGGGCAAAATTGTGGCAAAAATATATATATTAAAGCAGCTATACAGGGAGCACTTATTATAAGGCTATCCCTGTCATATATAGCGCTTTTGGTGTGTGCTGGCAAACTCTCCCTCTGTCTCCCCAAAGGGCTAGTGGGGTCCTGTCTTCTTTAAGAGCATTCCCTGTGTGTCTGCTGTGTGTCGGTACGTGTGTGTCGACATGTATGAGGACGATATTGGTGTGGAGGCGGAGCAATTGCCAAATATGGGGATGTCACCCCCTAGGGAGTCGACACCAGAATGGATGGCTTTATTTATGGAATTACGGGATAGTGTCAACACGCTAAAGCAGTCGTTTGACGACATGAGACGGCCGGACAATCAATTAGCACCTGTCCAGGCGCCTCAAACACCGTCAGGGGCTGTAAAACGCCCGTTACCTCAGTCGGTCGACACGGACCCAGACACAGGCACTGATTCCAGTGGCGACGGTGACGAATCAACCGTATTTTCCAGTAGGGCCACACGTTATATGATTTTGGCAATGAAGGAGGCGTTACATATTGCTGATACTACAGGTACCACAAAACAGGGTATTATGTGGGGTGTGAAAAAACTACCTATAGTTTTTCCTGAATCAGATGAATTAAATGAGGTGTGTGATGAAGCGTGGGTTGCCCCCGATAAAAAACTGCTAATTTCAAAGAAGTTATTGGCTTTATACCCTTTCCCGCCAGAGGTTAGGGCGCGCTGGGAAACACCTCCTAGGGTGGACAAGGCGCTCACACGCTTATCAAAACAAGTGGCGTTACCCTCTCCTGAGATGGCCGCACTTAAAGATCCAGCAGATAGGAGGATGGAAAATATCCAAAAAAGTATATACACACATACAGGTGTTATACTACGACCAGCTATAGCGACAGCCTGGATGTGCAGTGCTGGGGTAGCTTGGTCAGAGTCCCTGATTGAAAATATTGATACCCTGGATAGGGACAATGTTTTACTGTCTTTAGAGCAAATAAAGGATGCATTTCTTTATATGCGTGATGCACAGAGGGATATTTGCACACTGGCATCACGGGTAAGTGCTATGTCCATTTCGGCCAGAAGAAGTTTATGGACGCGACAATGGTCAGGTGATGCGGACTCAAAACGGCATATGGAAGTTTTGCCGTATAAAGGGGAGGAGTTATTTGGTGTTGGTCTATCGGATTTGGTGGCCACGGCTACAGCCGGGAAATCCACCTTTTTACCTCAAGTCACTCCCCAACAGAAAAAGACACCGACTTTTCAACCGCAGCCCTTTCGTTCCTTTAAAAACAAGAGAGCAAAGGGATATTCATATCTGCCACGAGGCAGAGGAAGGGGGAAGAGACTGCAACAGGCAGCTCCTTCCCAGGAACAGAAGCCCTCCCCCGCTTCTACAAAAGCCTCAGCATGACGCTGGGGCTTCCCAAGCGGACTCGGGGGCGGTGGGCGGTCGTCTCAAGAATTTCAGCGCGCAGTGGGCTCACTCGCAGGTAGATCCCTGGATCCTGCAGATAATATCTCAGGGGTACAGGTTGGAACTAGAGACGGATCCACCTCGCCGTTTCCTGAAGTCTGCTTTACCAACGTCCCCCTCCGACAGGGTGACGGTCTTGGAAGCCATTCACAAGCTGTACTCTCAGCAGGTGATTGTCAAGGTACCTCTTTTACAACAAGGAAAGGGGTATTATTCCACTCTATTTGTGGTACCGAAGCCGGATGGCTCGGTAAGACCTATTCTAAATCTGAAATCCTTGAACCTGTACATAAAAAATGGTAACAAAGGGGTTAGGATATGTCCCTGCGCACAAATGCCGCCAACCCAAGGTCTATCCTAGTGTGTCACCTAACACACTGAAATAATGCTAGAAAGGGAATATTAGAATAATCCCTAGGTGGCGCAAATAGTAAAAAGTCCAAAGAAATTACCCGTGTGGGCTAAAGTCCGTTCCTTTTCATACAAGTGAGTTCATATATGAATCCGTCGTCCAAAGATGATGTATGAAAAAAAACACAATATAAACACAAATGTTCAGTACAGTCTCTGTGGGTATTAGAGGAACAAAATGTACACCCAGGTTCCTTCGACTATTCAGTACTTGGGATGTGCAGTTCTACTCGTAAGGTCCACCTCAGTGACTCGCATAAATGGACTGCTTACATGTGCTTACTTCTAAAACAATTGTATAAATCACATCAAGGTTTCTTTCACCCATACAAATGCAGTATCCAAAATAATCAAGCACCCACGAGTAGGTCTCTGGGTATATAGGATGCTCACGTGTATGCTTACTTCAAGGTGCGGTGTACTTTCACATCAAAGGTTTCTTTCGATGTTTTCCGCTGTCTTTCTCCTCTATTCCTTCAATTTTACTGCGGCGGCACGCCACACCTCCCCTCCGCTCTGATATCATCACATCCATGTGATGATATCAGAGCGGAGGGGAGGTGTGGCGTGCCGCCGCAGTAAAATTGAAGGAATAGAGGAGAAAGACAGCGGAAAACATCGAAAGAAACCTTTGATGTGAAAGTACACCGCACCTTGAAGTAAGCATACACGTGAGCATCTTATATACCCAGAGACCTACTCGTGGGTGCTTGATTATTTTGGATACTGCATTTGTATGGGTGAAAGAAACCTTGATGTGATTTATACAATTGTTTTAGAAGTAAGCACATGTAAGCAGTCCATTTATGCGAGTCACTGAGGTGGACCTTACGAGTAGAACTGCACATCCCAAGTACTGAATAGTCGAAGGAACCTGGGTGTACATTTTGTTCCTCTAATACCCACAGAGACTGTACTGAACATTTGTGTTTATATTGTGTTTTTTTTCATACATCATCTTTGGACGACGGATTCATATATGAACTCACTTGTATGAAAAGGAACGGACTTTAGCCCACACGGGTAATTTCTTTGGACTTTTTACTATTTGCGCCACCTAGGGATTATTCTAATATTCCCTCTGTACATAAAAAAGTTAAAGTTCAAGATGGAGTCACTCAGAGCAGTGATAGCGAACCTGGAAGAAGGGGACTTTATGGTATCCTTGGACATCAAGGATGCGTATCTCCACGTTCCAATTTACCCCTCACACCAGGGGTACCTCAGGTTCGTCGTACAGAACTGTCACTATCAGTTTCAGACGCTGCCGTTTGGATTGTCCACGGCACCTCGGGTCTTTACCAAGGTAATGGCCGAGATGATGATTCTTCTTCGAAGAAAAGGCGTATTAATTATCCCATACTTGGACGATCTCCTAATAAGGGCAAGGTCCAGAGAACAGCTAGAGATGGGATTAGCACTGTCTCAAGAAGTGCTAAAGCAGCACGGGTGGATTCTGAATATTCCAAAATCCCAGTTAATTCCGACAACACGTCTGCTGTTCCTAGGGATGATTCTGGACACGGTTCAGAAAAAGGTTTTTCTCCCGGAGGAAAAAGCCAAGGAGTTATCCGAACTTGTCAGGAACCTCCTAAAACCAGGAAAGGTGTCTGTACATCAATGCACAAGAGTCCTGGGAAAAATGGTGGCTTCTTACGAAGCAATTCCATTCGGCAGATTCCACGCAAGAATTTTCCAGAGGGATCTGCTGGACAAATGGTCAGGGTCGCATCTTCAGATGCACCAGCGGATAACCCTGTCTCCAAGGACAAGGGTATCTCTTCTGTGGTGGTTGCAGAGTGCTCATCTATTGGAGGGCCGCAGATTCGGCATACAGGATTGGATCCTGGTGACCACGGACGCCAGCCTGAGAGGCTGGGGAGCAGTCACACAAGGAAGAAACTTCCAGGGCGTGTGGTCGAGCCTGGAAACGTCTCTTCACATAAACATTCTGGAACTAAGAGCAATCTACAATGCTCTAAGCCAGGCAGAACCTCTGCTTCAAGGAAAACCGGTGTTGATCCAGTCGGACAACATCACGGCAGTCGCCCATGTAAACAGACAGGGCGGCACAAGAAGCAGGAGTGCAATGGCAGAAGCTGCAAGGATTCTTCGCTGGGCAGAGAATCATGTGATAGCACTGTCAGCAGTGTTCATCCCGGGAGTGGACAACTGGGAAGCAGACTTCCTCAGCAGACACGACCTTCACCCGGGAGAGTGGGGACTTCATCCAGAAGTTTTCCACATGCTTGTAACCCGTTGGGAAAGACCAATGGTGGACATGATGGCGTCTCGCCTCAACAAAAAACTGGACAGGTATTGCGCCAGGTCAAGAGACCCGCAGGCAATAGCTGTGGACGCGCTGGTAACGCCTTGGGTGTACCAGTCGGTGTATGTGTTTCCTCCTCTGCCTCTCATACCAAAAGTATTGAGAATTATACGGCAAAGAGGCGTAAGAACGATACTAGTGGTTCCGGATTGGCCAAGAAGGACTTGGTACCCGGAACTTCAAGAGATGATCACGGAGGATCCGTGGCCTCTACCTCTGAGAAGGGACTTGCTTCAGCAGGGTCCCTGTCTGTTTCAAGACTTACCGCGGCTGCGTTTGACGGCATGGCGGTTGAACGCCGGATCCTAAAGGAAAAAGGCATGCCGGAAGAAGTCATTCCTACCTTGATTAAAGCAAGGAAGGAAGTAACCGCGCAACATTATCACCGCATTTGGCGAAAATATGTTGCGTGGTGCGAGGATCGGAGTGCTCCGACGGAGGAATTTCAACTGGGTCGATTCCTACATTTCCTGCAATCAGGATTGTCTATGGGTCTCAAATTGGGATCTATTAAGGTTCAAATTTCGGCCCTGTCGATTTTCTTCCAGAAAGAATTGGCTTCAGTTCCTGAAGTCCAGACCTTTGTTAAGGGAGTACTGCATATACAGCCCCCTGTGGTGCCTCCAGTGGCACCGTGGGATCTCAATGTTGTTTTGGACTTTCTCAAATCTCATTGGTTTGAACCACTAAAAAATGTGGATTTGAAATATCTCACATGGAAAGTGACCATGCTACTAGCCCTGGCTTCGGCCAGGAGAGTGTCAGAACTGGCAGCTTTATCTTACAAAAGCCCATATCTGATTTTCCATTCGGACAGGGCAGAACTGCGGACTCGTCCACATTTTCTCCCTAAGGTGGTGTCAGCATTTCATCTGAACCAGCCTATTGTAGTGCCTGCGGCTACAAGCGACTTGGAGGACTCCAAGTTGTTGGACGTTGTCAGAGCTTTAAAAATATACATTTCAAGGACAGCTGGAGTCAGGAAATCTGACTCACTGTTTATACTATATGCTCCCAACAAGTTGGGCGCTCCTGCGTCTAAGCAGACTATTGCTCGCTGGATTTGTAGTACGATTCAGCTTGCACATTCTGTGGCAGGCCTGCCACAGCCAAAATCGGTAAAAGCCCACTCCACAAGGAAGGTGGGTTCTTCTTGGGCGGCTGCCCGAGGGGTCTCGGCATTACAACTCTGCCGAGCGGCTACGTGGTCGAGGGAGAACACGTTTGTAAAATTCTACAAATTTGATACCCTGGCTAAGGAGGACCTGGAGTTCTCTCATTCGGTGCTGCAGAGTCATCCGCACTCTCCCGCCCGTTTGGGAGCTTTGGTATAATCCCCATGGTCCTTTCAGGAACCCCAGCATCCACTAGGACGATAGAGAAAATAAGAATTTACTTACCGATAATTCTATTTCTCGGAGTCCGTAGTGGATGCTGGGCGCCCATCCCAAGTGCGGATTATCTGCAATAGTTGTACATAGTTATTGTTACCTAAATCGGGTTATTGTTGTAGGGAGCCATCTTTCAGAGGCTCCTCTGTTATCATACTGTTAACTGGGTTTAGATCACAGGTTGTACGGTGTGATTGGTGTGGCTGGTATGAGTCTTACCCGGGATTCATAAATCCTTCCTTATTGTGTACGCTCGTCCGGGCACAGTATCCTAACTGAGGCTTGGAGGAGGGTCATAGGGGGAGGAGCCAGTACACACCACCTGATCGTAAAGCTTTACTTTTTGTGCCCTGTCTCCTGCGGAGCCGCTATCCCCCATGGTCCTTTCAGGAACCCCAGCATCCACTACGGACTCCGAGAAATAGAATTATCGGTAAGTAAATTCTTATTTTTTATTGATTTTGCATTTCAGCATACAATGCAAATTAAACAAGACAAAACTCAAACAAAACATTGTTGTGTCATTTATGTTAATACAAGCATATAGTAGATCTTATCTAGTATTCAGGTGCAGGTGTACATCACGTAAAATCCAGGAGTAAGGCAGTAATACAGACAAACATGTTAGATGGACATAAACAAATGAAAATATAGTGTCTGATGTATGGCTAATTATTAATATAGATCTCTAGAAGCTATATCCAGGTAAAATGTACTTAAAATCTAGTTTATTGTAGAGAGAAAGTCATCCGATATAATAATGAAACGTATGCTATACCAGAAACATCTTGTTTGTATTATTCTAATCATTTTTATAGTCAAAACTCTGAAGCAAAAAGTCTATGGCAGGTGCGCCTATCTTTTCCACACATCTCTGCTGAAAACTCAGCAAATTTCCAGCAGTATGTACTGCTGCACCTGCGCATAATGCCCATATGCACCCTTTGGCTCATATATTGTGTGTAAGTCTAGCTCTTGTACTAGCCAGTGCCTCCTGAGGCATTTACCTCACGCACGTCCCTAAATACACAGTGCCCACACTAGTGCCCCTTATACACATAATGTCCACAGTAATACTGCCCCTTACACATAGCGCCTACAGAAGCAGTGCCCTTTACACATGCACTCACCGGAGTAGTGCCAGGCATAATGCCCACAGTAACAGTGCCCCTTATACACATAATGCCCATAGTAGTAGTGCCACTTACACTTAATGCCTACAGTAGTAGTAACCCTTAAACATAACGCCCACAGTAGCAGGGCCCCTTATACACATAATGCCCACAGTAGCAGTGCCCCTTACATATAACGTCCACAGTAGTAGTGTCCCTAAGACATAACACCAACAGTTGTAGCACCACACATATTGGCCATAGCAGTAGCGCCCCAGGAAGGCCAAAGTTACTATCATCACCCTCATACAACTGCATATTTAAATTTTAACACAAACCTACCCCCCCCACCCTCTTCTTCAACAGTGCTATGTAATGGAGGGCACTATCCGACCCATCCTTCCCCCCCTGCCTAATTGTTCATAGCCACTGCTGGCCACCCCAGCAGTCCTCTGCTACCGTCGCACCCAGCCCCCCCCCCCCCCCCCCCCCTGTAAAATCACTTGCAGGCTCATCTTCACCTTGACACCTTGTGCTGTAAATCTGCTATTGGTGGGGGAGAGTGGAGGGACGGAGTCTGAGGGACCTGAACCAGGGAGCCATGCTATACGCTACCGGCGCCGCTGCTTTTCACTCAGTTGTGACAGGCGTAGTGGCAGTCAGCAGCGACAGCAAGGTAGCAGAGCAGGAAGAGTGCCTCATCAGCTCGGCGCCTCCCTGCACTGTATACCTTGCTGTGCAGGTAGTGCCGGCTCTGTCTGTCATCTGAAATCTGCATATTACCCTGCCGCTGCACAGACAGCTATTAATACTATTGCCCCCCTCTCAATCATAACCATCTTATCAAAATAATACTGGATTTATTATTTTTATATTATACTATATAGAATCATTCATTGTGGAATAATAAACAATGAGCAGTTTTTCAAACAGAAATGTATGTATTGACACTGGTAGATATTTTGTTTATGATTCACAGCAATGCATTCATTTGCTCCTTTTTGTATGTCTGTGCCTTCCAGGAGGGTATTACCCTGTCAAAATCGGGGACCTCTTTAATGGTCGATACCATGTAGTGCGGAAACTGGGCTGGGGCCACTTCTCCACAGTCTGGCTTTGCTGGGACCTTCAGTAAGTGATTGTAATATTTCCAATAATTGTTCCTCTAACTAAACAGCGACAAATGTGTCTTCTTACACCGAGCCTCCCCGTGACATACTGTGTGACTGAGCTGCATCGAGCGGCTTTGCATCCTAATCATAATGCGATGAAACAAAAGCGCAAGACTGCACTGATTAATATGATATGCAACACTTGTATATTGGTGTGCGAGTCTGAATCTGTATACGAAGCTCTATGGAACTTGGTGTGAAATAAAACTGCGGCTGCTGCATCCTAGCACGTCATCTACAGATTCAGACTTATTTGCTCAGTTGATATTCGCTTATCAAATGAATCAGTGCAGCTTTGTGAAGCGGTTTTGTCACAATGCATTGCGATTAAGACGCACATATGGGTGAACAATGGCACACAGCACAATTCAAGTCGCGCGGGACCTGGTGCACTGAGAAGGGAGGATTGGCACGACCTCAGCAATAGTGTATGAGGACACATCTGTATGTAATAATAGTTATCTATATCTCTGAATGCTTTGCTTTTCGTAGTTCTTATGGGTGCTTTGCTAAAAGCAAGAATCCCCTTCTGCACTTGCCCAATTTTGTTTGCTTTAACACAACAGGCACTGGTAGCAAGGGTAAGGTAATTTGAAAGTGTAAAGCTGCACAAAGGGTCTTATTCAATTATGGCACGGGCCACCTGCTGGCTTTCTGAAAGAATGGGCGCTTTATCGGAGCTATTCAATTGTTTCTGTCAGATGCCTTAAGTTGTAATGGGCGTCTGATCGTAACAACAGTTGAACAGCTCTAATATACACCCATTGCTATAAATCGGCCCTGTTGAGCCCTATGATCACATTGTATCGGAGAATCTAAATCAAGGGCACACTTCATGGCCAAATAATGTAAACATTGCAACGTTCCCTGAAGTCTCTAATTTGTACATATGGTTCTGATATATCTAGCATCAATACGCCATGCAGCGCGAGATGCCACGGTGTCCGCGCAACTTTGCTAACGTTGGGCGTCTTCTTTTGCCAAAAATGCGTCTAAATTGCAACGCAATGTGACTAGGACACACACGGAGACTTTGCTGATTCCTTTGATATGTGACACGCGTTAATGTTTGTGACACCTGCAAATGTGCACACAGCGACTGTGCCATAATATACAGATGCAGCAGCCGCCTGGATTTGTATTGAGATGCCCACTGCCGGCTTTGCTAATCCCAGCGGCTGTGTACAAGGACACAGTGTGGATTGCAGATCAGTCTATTATGGACCTTCTAAGTGGCCTGGTGGTCTCGCAGCACAGGGCCAAGTAAGAACAAGATATGTGCAGTCGGCCGATAATCCAACACCTGTGGGTTTGCGTAAATCTCAGAATGAGGCCCAGAATGCATGACGGTGCAACTTCTCTGATATGGGTTGGTATCTATATACCGGTGCCCGTCATCCTGGCGGTCAGAATCCCGACCGCGGGATGCCAGTCGCTTAATGCCGGCAGCGTGGTGAGCGCAAAAGAGCCCCTTGCGGGGGAATAGGTGTTGGTATCCCGGCGGTCAGGTTCCATGCACCGGTATGCTGAGCGCCGGGATCCCAGAAGCTGGGATATTGACTGCATCCCCTCTGATATATGTCATATTACAGAATGTGTCCTTGTGCTGTAAGATGCAATGGAATCCATGGCACCATATACAGAACTAGAGAAAGCAGTGGAATAAAGCTCTAATACTGCCAGCCAGCTTCCCACAAATAATCAATTACAATAAGTGAAAGGAGACAGACGAGGGAGTGTTCAATTTCCTTTTTCTCTTTAAAGTGTAGCACAATGCTGGCCATTCTCTGTGCCAACAGGACAGGACTACACTGGTCCTCACTGCCAGCCTATTGTACTTTGTCTGTCCATTCAAAACTCACAGAGGATCGGTGCCATGCATAATTGGCATAACAGCAAGTTTCTTTGTCCTTAAAACTAGTTAACACATTTAAACAGTTCATGGCCCCTTTGATACACCCCGCGAGGGTGTATGTTTGCATTAATTGTGGTCACATATGATGAAACAGACAATAATACCCAAAAAAACTTGAGTTAACTCTTTTTGTGTCAACCATTTCCATGTCTATCATGGTACCTGCCGACTTTTCTACTGTCATGCTTTTTCCTTTTGACCGTGTCAGCCTAATAGATGTCAACCATATGGGACGACCTATTGACTATCTAATTACTGTAGATCTTCTATACTGCACCTGTAATCTTAGTATATCCGTGTGTTGGTGCTGATGCGGTAGCGCTACGTTTGAGCTGAATGCGTCTACTAAGCCACACAGTGCATGTACACAAAGCTTGTAGGCACTCTGGGCCTGATTTCCTGGTGGAGGATGCTGCTGCGTCCGTACTTGCGTTTGTCTGCAGAGTTGCGCCAGCATGACATGCAAATACTAGTGTAAGTCTTCCTCCAGTGCAGATGCCTGCCCAGTAATGCACAAGCCCTAATGGGTCACTTTTTGCGTCCTTGTGTGCGGTAGCATCGCCAGTGGCTCCACACAGTCCACCATTGGCACATCATCACGTCCAGCATTGACCGTTGCATCTGCCTACAGGCAACATCACTTCTAAAATCCCACACTTTAGTAAATATACCCCTTTCAGTTGGGTGGTCTTCAGTATGCCGAATGTCGGGATCCCGGCGCACAGTATACCGACAGATATTCTCCCTCATGGGGGTCCGCCACGGTGCCCGCAAGGGGCTCCTTTGCGCTCGCCACACTGTCGGTATGCCTGCGGTTGGGTTCCCGGCGCCGGTATGCTGGTCGCTGGGAGCCCGGCCGCCGGCATACCATACTACACCCCTTTCAGTCTGCCTTGAAAAAACCACTGCTTCCAAAAAGAGCACATCCACCAATGTCACATTGGCCAACGCTTCACCAAGGTGCGCGAGAATTTTATTGGAAGAATGTTCTGTAGATAGTTAGGGGGGAGATGTATCAAAACTTAGAGAGAGATAAAGTACCAATCAATTAGCTCCCAACTGTCAATGTTACAGGCTGTGTTTGAAAAAACCAGTTAGGAGCTGATTGGTTGGTACTTTATCTCTCGCCACTTAATCTCTCTCCAAACTTTGATACATCTCCCCCTTTATATGACAATGTAAATTAGACAAAACGGAGATCATTTTCTAAAAATGTGGCCTGAAAGTGGTATTAATAGCTATTTGTGCATGGAAGGGCCTTATGTTATGCAAAATACATGGCGCTTAGAAAATAGCTGCTTCGGCAGGCATGGATAATTTTACTGTTGTGACGGAAAGCGTTGGGAGGATCTGGGGCATTTACAATAGGTGGGTGTTTCCTTCCAAATGTAATGATATTTAGGGGTAAATTTACTAAACTATGGCATATTTGTCCACAAAATTTTTAACTGGAATGATAGTAAAAGCAAAACACACCGTATATAGGGGGTCATTCCGACCCCTTCGCACGCAGCGGTTCTTCGCTGCAGTGCTAATGGGTCAGAACTGCAGCTGCGCGACGCCCGCATTGCGCACGCACGTCGTTGCCCAGCGACAGCAGTCGCCAGGCTACGACGCGAGGACGTAAGAAAGCAATTGCAGGCCCGATCGCAAGAAGATTGACAGCGGGAAGGAGGATCGAAGCGTCTACTCACCGTTTCCCGGGTGTGGTAAGGCGAACGCAGACGTGTCCAGGCGTTTGGAGGGTGGATGTTTGACGTCACAGCCGGGACCTTCATCGCTGGATCCGTCGCACAGGGTAAGTAGGGGCAGGGCTGGTCTTGTTCTGCACAGCACTTTTTTAGCATAGCCGGGTTGCACAAGCGATCAAAGCCCTGCTATGCTAAAATACACTCCCCCATAGGCGGCGTCTAGTTGATCGCACGAGCAGCAAAAAGTTGCTACGTGCGATCAACTCTGAATGACCCCCATATTTAGATATTTAACTTTATAGAGCCTCTGTATATGCGTTTAGTATGAAATACCTACAATAAAAATCCAGACAACAATTGACCGACGGTCAAAATACTGACAAGGTCAAAATACCGACATTTAAAATACTGACAAGGTCAGAATACCGACATATAAAATGTCGACAGGTCAAAAAGTCGACACCCGTTTTTCTTTCTTTCTTTTTTTGGGGTGTGTAGGTCGACATGGACACCATAAAAGTGTACTGCGTCCCCTCACATGGCTCACTGCGCTCGGCACACAATTATATTCCCCCTCCATGGGGATTGGTAAAGTATGAACAAGTTGGTTTCAATAAAAAAATCATGAAAAGCTCACGTCGACTTTATGACCTGCCGACATTTTAAATGTCGGTATTTTGACCTTGTCTGTATTTTAAATGTAAGTATTTTGGCCATGTCGGGATTTTGACCTTGTTGGGATTTTGACCATTGGTCAATGGTTGTCGGTATTTTGACCGTCGGGATTTGATTGTAGGTAAATGGACCGCATCCCCTGTATATAAAAGGTGCATTTCTAGTACAATTTTGACTAATGTAATAAAAAAGAATAAAATGTACGCCTACTCCCCCATGTAGTAAGCACTCTCCCTGTGCCCTCATGCTCATAATTTGTTTAGCATGAACGAGGTTTAAATGATCTGCATTTTCGGAGAAAACTACATTAAGGCCGTGAGTCAGAGGTGGGCGTTATTGCATCGCTGCACATATAATAATGGCACAGGAGGCGTCTGGAGTAAACAAACACCTCCTGCAGGCATATCAGATCCGCGTGCCGTGTCCGTAGACGCAGCATCAAATCACCAGTCATAGCCATTGGCCATCTGAGTAAGCCTGAGCTATACAGTTATCGATCCCATCAGCCAAATAGTGTGTTTGCACCCATATACTGATGCGTATGATTAGTAAGATGCATGGAGGCCAGCACCAGTGGCATAAGCGCAATAATTACGTACACTTACACTTAAGTCGTTAACCATTTGTTTTGATGTGATATATATTGGATTTTTTTAATACTTAAAAAACCTGTAATATAACCAGTTGCACTCTCTATATCATTTATAAATAACAAGTGCAAAAACAGGCACACAGAAACCGAATTGGCCTGATTCTGAGTGGCATGTGGCCGCATCTAGCAGATCCTCGCCAACAGCTCATGCCCAGTGGCGATTGTAGGCATCCATGCGCATCTACTGATGACTCTTACCCATGTCTCTCAGTGTAAGAAATGAGCGTTTCAGAGTGGCAGCTGCGGGGCAACAACACAGACGCACACAAGACCGTCTTGCGGGAGTCATGGGAGCTTAGCCAGAGCTCTGAGCTATTCTTAGTTGTGCTTATGCCGAATGGGCGGATCTCTTGCACCCATGGTGGGGTAGGTGTAAGTGCCAATGCTACTGACAGAATGTTGGCTATACGCATGAAGACGGGCAATACCTGGTTAGCGTCCGCTTTGCGTGCGACTGAGAATCAGGACCGATATTTCCATGAGCAATGAATAAAGCACCTACAGTAGTCGCACCAGCAGTGCATTCGTAGTCAGCCTGTAAATTCATTGGTGCTGGAGACTAGTATCATCATCATGTATTCGCACTGCCCTATGTTCACTTCATGCAGATCTGCGTACGCCCGTGTGCATGCAGACGATTTTGGACCATGACCAGAGCCAATTTACCTACTCTGCGCTCAGCATGTGACCCGAAGCGCTCAGCAAAGACATGACCAAACAGTGGGGCAGATATATTAAGACTGAAGAAGTGATAAAGCAGTGATAAGTGCAAGGTGATAATACACCCGCCAATCAGCTACAATATGTAAATTCACAGTTAGGAGCTGATTGGCCGCCTTGCACTTATCACTGCTTTATCACTTCTCCAGGCTTAATACATCTGCCACAGTGTGTTTGTTTCTTTAAATGTCCTTTTATTCTTATAGGATTATTCTTCTTATTCTTATTTCTTATATCCTTTTATTAATATTAGGAAGTTCATGTGTTTGATCCTTGGTTACGCCTGTGTTTTGTTGAGTTTAGGAGGAAGCGTTTCGGAGCCCTGAAAGTGGTGAAGAGTGCGGTGCATTACACGGAAACAGCCATAGACGAGATTAAATTGCTGAAATGTGTAAGTCCCAGTTATATCAGGCTACATTTACTGTAGATGACTGTGTTAGTGATACACTGCTGTCCTGATATGCCCTCTGCTCGCTCAGTCCTGACTCACAGAATGCAGCTTCCTTTCTACTCCTAATGACACCGTGACCCCTCCTCTCATCAGGTTAGGGACAGTGACCCAAGCGACCCCAAACGGGAGATGATCGTGCAACTTATTGATGACTTCAAGATATCTGGTGTGAATGGTGTCCGTATCCTTTACAGAAGAGGGTCACGCTGGACAGGTGGCCGGGATTTATTATGTGGGGTGATCTGGAGGGGCTGCATAGCTGTTGCTGGTAGTAGTTGTTGGGGTATTTGTGAAACAATAGACGGGGTTGTGGTTCCTTAACTGCCATAGATATCTGTATGGTATTGGAGGTGCTCGGACACCAGTTACTCAAGTGGATCATTAAATCCAATTATGAGGGACTCCCTCTCTTGTGTGTCAAGGCTATATTACGTCAGGTAAGTCTTACTTTGTGTGTGTTGTGCGCAGAGGAAAGAGGGGGACGGATACAGATTACCTAAACCAGCGTCTACAGAGAGCGAGGAGTGCAGGGGAGATGTAACATTGCCCCTCTGCAGTGCCTCCATCATGCCCCCCTGATACGCTTGCCATGCAGTGAAGGGGGCACCATAGCCTCTGCCTACAGCTTGTAGACCCGCTCAAAGTCTGTGTGTGTGCCTACAGAAAGATAGATAATGCAGTAATGTACATACAGAGTTAGGCGTAGAGGCATGTATATGACAATGTTTCTCATGACCTAGATATTCTAGTATGTCAGCATTATCAGTGCAGTATTTATAGCCTCCAGGCACCTTTCAGTGATTGCAGATAATAGTCCCGTTCGTCATCGCTATCGTACCGAATTGTTTGCACAGAACTAAGGGCCTAATTAAGTAAGGATTACAATTGCAATCCTGTGACCTCCTTCCTGCAGATGCGATAACATATGAGACGAACATCGCGATGGCAGGCTTGTCGTCGCAGGTCAGCTTGCAAGGCCAATGAAACTGCTTCTCGCAACGCTGTCCTTGCCACTCCTGGAAAATGGGGGCAGCCCCCGCTCCCGTCCCTCCCCACAAACACCACTGCCTGTCAATCAGTCAGAGGCATTCACATCCCTGCGATGTGATCTCAGGACCCGTTCTGGACCTGTGCAGAACACACTTATGCAATCCTTACTAAATTAGCCCCTAAATGTGTATTTACAGCTGAGCTTTGTGCATAGAGTTATGGAATTTACTCTACTAGAACAAAACACTTAAACTTGCCCCCTATTTACTGAAAGCAAATCACTCTAAAATCACAGAATATATTTAATTTACCGTAGGCAATTTTTCCACATTAATGTGACTCCTTCTGGGTGGTGACATGTCTAAAACTCAAAGGGTTAAGGCAGATGTCTGCATTTATATTGAGTTTGGTTAAATAGCCCCCTAGTGATCACAGGGGGTCATTCAGATCTGATCGCTAGGCAGCGATTTTTGCAATCCTGCGATCAGATAGTCGCCGCCTACAGGGGAAGTGTATTTTCGCTGTGCAAGTGTGCGATCGCATGTGTAGCAGAGCTGTACAAACTGATTTTGTGCAGTCTCTGTGCAGCCCAGAACTTACTCTTCCTATGCGATCAAATCAGGCTGTTCGGGACCGGTTTTGCCGTCAGACACCCTCCCTTAAAACGCTTGATCCCGGACACTCCCTGAAATTGGTCAGTTGCCACCCACCAACGGCCTCTTCCTGTCAATCTCCTTGCAGACGCTTGTGCGAATAGATCCTTCACACAATCCCATCGCAGGGCGCCGATGCCTGTTGCAGCTGTGCAACGCGCCGACACAGTGCGGTGCATACGCATGCGCAGTTTGGAAACGCACAGCAGCGATTAGATCTGAATGACCCCCACAGTGAGAATGAAGCCAAGATATTGTAAAAGTCATTGGGATGCGGTCAATTTACCAACAATCAAAATCCCGTCAGCCATTGACCAACGGTCAAAATGCAGACATGGTCAAAATACTGACATTTAAAATACCGACAAGGTCAAAATACCGACATTTAAAATGGTCAAAAACTAGACATGAGCTTTTCATTGAAACCGACTTGTTCATACTTTACCATATCAGTGGACCTGGACGGGGAATAAAATAGAAGCATGGCGAGTGCCCGACGTACGGTGTCCATGTTGACCTATGTTGGCATACACACAAAAAACAACAATGAAAGCGTGTCGACTTTTTGACCTGTCGACATTTTAAATGTCGGTATTTTGACCCTGTCAACATTTTACATGTCGTTATTTTGACCATGTCGGGATTTTGACCTTGTAGGGATTTTGACCGTCGGTCAACTGTTGTCGGGATTTTGGCCATCGGGATTTTGATTGTGGTAATTTACGATCTGCAAACAATGTAGTTGTAAAGTGATCCCACCTTCCATTTTTGGAGATTAACTGCCCTTCCTCCCCTAGCTCAGCCCTTGCTTACTTTAGACTGGGGCTCGAAAACAGCCCTTGCATTCTACTCTATACACGACAACGGGGGCATGCCCTCTCATCAGTGGCGCCGAGAGAGGGGGGGGGAGGGTACAAATTACCCGGGCCCAGGTCTGAGGGAGGGGCCCAGTGGGGGCCTCGGGCTTTCTCCTCCTTAACTGGCAGCAGCAGCTGCAGCTTTTCTCCTCAGCGTGCTGGGCTGTAGTGTGACCATGGTGGCAGTTAAAATACAATTTTTTCATTATGTTTTTCTAAGGATGCATGGTCACGCCTCCTGTGATTAGGCCATACACCCTGAAAATTACCTGGGCCCTGCCAGGCTCTCGACTGCCCTGCCTCTCATGGCTGCATGGTCACATCTCACAGGGATGAGCCACGAGCATACAGGCCAAGCTTCGCGGCACACCCCCATCTCTCTGTATGCCAGGCGGCCAAGCAGAGTCTGAGCTACTCGGCCAGCCCCTGTCTCTCTGTGTGTCCTCGGCAGCTGAGCAGATTGCCGTGAAGCAGAGGCCAGGCTTTTAGGCCGAATCGGCCCTTCTTGCATCTGCCATGGTGTAAATTGTAGAAATGGAATGAGAAAGTCCAATCTATTACCATCCTAGGACCACTCCCATCTTTTAGTTTAACTCTTCCTATGTGTTTTTTTTTTTTTTTTTAATTGCTGCTTGGATTAGCTTTATTTATATTAAAATTAGATGAGGGTGCTCCCGGAAAGGTCTTTATTACATGTGTCACTAAATCTCATGAATATTTTTTGTTAAATTTATATAAAAAATGCCTAGATACTGTATTTTATTCACCTGAAAGGTATAAGAGTCATCCAATTGAAAGACAGGCCAAGCCCTGGCTACCACCGGCAACTGCCTGTAAACAACCCGGAAACTTTGCAAATCAGGGTAATTCTCATCTGAGCATAGGGGATCATTCCGAGTTGATCGCTCGCTAGCTACTTTTAGCAGCCGTGTAAACGCATAGTCATCGCCCACGGGGGAGTGTATTTTCGCTTTGCAAGTGTGCGAACGTCTTTGCAGCGGAGCTCTGCAAAAACATTTTGTGCAGTTTCAGAGTAGGTCTGGACTTACTCAGCCCTTGCGATCACTTCAGTGTTTTTGTTCCCGGAATTGACGTCAGACACCCCGCCCTGCAAATGCCTGGACATGCCTGCGTTTTGCAAAACACTCCCAGAAAACGGTCAGTTGACACCCATAAACGCCCTCTTTCTGTCAATCTCCTTGTGACCGGCTGTGCGAACGGAATCGATGTAGAAGCCATCGCTGGGTAACGAACCACTGTGTACTCGTACAACGCACCTGCGCATTGCGGTGCATACCCATGCGCAGATTAGCCCCGTTCTGCCATGATCGCTGTGCTGCGAAAATCTTTAGCGAGCGATCAACTCGGAATGACCCCCATAGTTCCTTCATATGACGCTGTTTTGCACAAGTGCAGATGCCACCAGCTTGTCTAACAAACTCATGGGTTTTTGATTTGTTGTATAGAGTGAAAAGTTTAAATCGTGATAACAATAATCACACATCATATATATATATATATATATATATATAAATATATTTATTTTTTTTACTCCAATATTCTGGTCTCTCTCAGGTATTACAGGGACTGGATTATCTGCACACCAAATGCAAAATCATCCATACAGATATCAAACCAGAGAACATACTAATGTGTGTGGGGGAGGGGTACATCCGCCGCCTGGCTGCTGAGGCCACTATGTGGCAGCAGTCTGGAGAGCCTCCACCCTCTGGATCTTCTGGTGAGTATCACACCTTGCACTCTATGGTACTCCATTGCTGCAGTCACATACATCTGGCTGGACTTGTGCTTATCTCCGACCTAAAGCACTCTATGGTATTCCATTACTTCAGTCACATACTGTAGCTCCTATCCTGGTACTAATCGCACAGAGCCCTGCCAACATATCACACTGTACATCAGCTCCTGCACTACTAGCTCTGACTCACAGCCACTGCATCCTCTCCAATACCAGGGTATAATGTGTTGTTCTCTTCACGACTGTGGGCTAAGGGTGTGTTTCTTTGTGTTTTCCTAAATCTTGCTCCTCTCTGCTTTCCTTTTGCTGGGTAAAATCAGTCAGCTCTGCACCCCCTTCACACCACAACATGGTAAGTGCACAGGCCGAGCCTGCTCAGTGGTTCTGTTGGTTTCATGCAAAATGGACTGCCTTATTGTGGACCAATAGCTGCCTTGCTGCTGTAAATGCTGACACTACTATTTGTATACACTATGTAACACGGTCACCCATACCAGCCCTTGAGGGCCAAACACATTCAGGTTTCAGTAATTAAAATGAACAATGGCTAGACTATAAATGAGCACTAGAAAATGCACAGAATACGTTAGAAACACATAGACAAAGCCTAAAAAACACATGCAAGATGAAAGTCACTGTCATAATAAAAGCAACATAAAAATCTGATTTGATCCATGAGTAGGAATTATGTATCGAATCATCTGTGTGAACATCGGTCATCTGCGTAACTCTCAGGTTACTCAGTATGGTTGGGAAATGAACACTTCCTGGGTCAGTGAAGTTGCATCCACTGGCTTGAGCACGGGCAGAAAACGAGGCTGACATTTCCTGTTTGTCACCCCTATGTCAAGCGCGCAGCAGCGTTTGTGGCACATGCACGATCTAAAAACATTGGAGATGTATGTAAGCATCAGGTTTCCATACATCTCTGAATAAGGCTCTAAGGGCTAGATGTATGAAGCAGCGATATGGCGGGGGGGGGGGGGGGGGGGGGGAGTGGTATCAGCGCACAGAGGGCCGGATTCAAATCATATCGCACCCGCTATCTCCCGTCTAAAGTGATGGGTGATAGAGTGACGATATTCAAATGTGGCCCGTTATCGCGCTGATCGTGCTCATTACAGTCTGGTTTAGGCGCGTCAAGCGCCTAAACCCGACTAAAGTAATGAGTTTTTTATGTTTATACATCTCGTCGGAACTGCTTCCGTCTTTACCACGGTAAAAAGCCGATGCAGGAAGCCCTATAGCGGCACAATGCATGCTGCATAATACATCTTCCCCTAAATTCCTTAGCATAGTCCATGATATCTGCTGAGATACTGTGTACCATGATCGCTTGTCAAAATCACCATTTACCAATAGTACACTGGAACTATTATAGATTCTCAAACCTGTATAATGGGGACAGATGTAATACATCTGCTCGGTAAATACAGATGTCCCCATTCATTTCTAGTAGTGAAGAGTTTATATTTATCCTCCATATCTAGAGGGATAAGATTTGTATATAACTTGGCAGTAATGACATGTTTCATTAGCCTGTGTTCAGTAGTGGCTTCTGAGTTACAGAGCGAGAAAGATGGACTGTCTGAAACACAGAACGGGCAATTCATGATCAGCTGGCAGACTCCTAATTACTCTGTCTTGTCTTGCAGCATTAAGCTCATGTGTGATTCAGGCCCCCGCTGTGCAATTAATTGCCCCATTGCCCAGATAGTTTTACATTCATTTTGTTTCATTTGCTCTGCGTGGTTTCCTTACTCTTATATAACACAAGTACTAATGAACTCATGTGATGAAGCTTAGATGACCGCCCACTGCTACCTCTAAGGCCAGCAATCTGCAAACAGTACAGCATAATGCAAAAGGTTCATTTCTTGGGTAGAATTTGTTTAGCAGGATTGCATTAACCACCGTCATCTAGTCGCTGACTAGTTGTGCTATTGCCCAAGGCTTGGCACAGAATAGGTTATTGTAAAAACAAGAGCAATTGATATAGCTCTAGGTGGTCATAGTTCACTTCCAATCTCTTTTGAGACACATGGGGCCTAATTCAGACCTGATCGCAGCAGCAAAATCTTTCTCTAATTGGCAAAACCATGTGCACTGCCAGGGGGGGGGGGGCAGATATAACATGTGCAGAGAGAGTTAGATTTGGGTGGGTTATATTGTTTCTGCGCAGGGTAAATACTGGCTGCTTTATTTTAATGCTGCAATTTAGATTTCAGTTTGAACACACCCCACCCAAATCTAACTCTCTCTGCACATGTTACATATGTACCCCTGCAGTGCACATGGTTGTGCCCATTAGAGTCAAATTTTGCTGCTGCGATCAGGTCTGTATTAGGCCCATGGTCAGGCTGTCTTCAGATAATAATACTGTAGGTAACACGTTACACTTTTGTATTTAATGACACAGCTGGTTCATGGTGATTGTAGTAAGAACTCAGTGATGGTTACCAAAGACTGTTACAGCACCTGTGCCTTACAGACTTCCATTTACAAAACTGTTATTCTGAATTATCAGCAAACTTTAAGTTGAAGCAAAATTTTGGTCCACAAAGAGGTCGCTCAGTTTGTAACAGATGTAGTGTATTGTAGTTGTGTGTATCATTCCTTAGTTTATTATTAAATTTGTATTTGCATGTACAGGCATGCGTGTGTACACATATATATGTATATAGTTAAATATAATGCTTGTGCATAATTTGTTTTGTTACCTCATGTAGTGGGTTTATCTCACATTTTCTATGTGTACCCTATCTTGATGACAATTAGGCGTCTATTCATGAAGCAGTGAAAAGTGTGGAGAAGTTGCCCATGGCAACCAATCAAGCTGCTACGTATTATTTTATAGAATGCATTTTATAATTGTTACCTCAAACGCTGATTGGTTGCCATGGGCAACTTCTCCGCTGGCTCACTTCTTCACACTTTTCACTGCGTCATGAGTAGACCCCTTAGTACCCTATACCATATCTCCAAACTTTTTTTGCAGTGGCGATTGGGACAAGTTTGTGCACTCACTAAATCAGGGGTGGGGGGTGGCTTAGCTTAGTGACAAGGGGGCATGTCCTCGTGGGGGAATTCTGAATCCACGAGCTGCTGCCCCGTTTTTGTCATGTTGGCTTACCCAGCACTACGGGATCTGCTGAACAGCCCTCCAGCCTCTCTGAGTCAGTGCAGTGTGTGTGGATGACAAGCGCATGCGTCAATTATCCATTCTCCGTTGCTCTGCGGCTGTGTCAAAGTGTCCGCTCAACCTCCCCCGAATGGCGAGTGGGACAGTCCCAGAAAAACGGGACTGTCCCACTGAATTTGGGAGATACACTATACTATATCATGTGATTTTTGTTTTAATAATGCACTTCATTATTTTACTAATACTGCTGCGTGACTGCTATTTCTCATTCATATTTGGAAGCCATTTGTCAAAACTCTTCCACCGATAAGTGTGTAATACGTGATATTGCTAAAAACAACCAACTGGACATTTACTTTAATTTTTCAAGCTTGAATTCGGTTGGTTGCTATAGGCGACATCCCCATTACCATACAAACTTTTGGAACCGTTTTAAGTCCCTAATGTATTTCTGCTAACGACTTAACGTCACTCATTCATTTCCCATAGAATGGGAAAGTTTCTAAAAACAAGAAGAAAAAGTTAAAAAGGCAACAAAAGCGACAACAGAAGCTGCTAGAAGAGCGTTTGAGGGACATTCACAACATGGAAGAGCTGGGACCTAGCAATGGCTGTGGTGAAAGCCCCATACCAGACCCGTGTCACCAGAGACAAGAGGAGCAGTCCTGGAGCTGTCAGACCAACCATGATACTGCTTGCAAGACGGAGAGTGAGTGTCACTATATTATCCTTTATGGGAAGACTTACAGTACCAAACCTAATGAGGATAGGCAGAGGTGTTGCCTAAAGCAACCAATCAGATTCTAGTTACTTTATAGAATGTCCTCGATAAATGATAGCTAGCATTTGATTGGGTGCCAAAGGCAACACCTCCACTTGTCATCTCTAGGAAGTTTGCTAAATCTTGTCCATAATTAGATACAGTATGTGTACATACAGGGGGATAACCAATTATCCCCTGTTAAACATTGGGTTCGAAAAACGTCCGAAAACGGACGTTTTTCAGACTTTTTTTGATGTATCAACGATTTTTTTTTTTTTTACAGGCTATCCAGATTGATTGCCTGTAAAAACACAACAAAAACCTTTCTCCCGAAATCACACAGGTTCAGTGAAACCTGTGTGTTTTTGTGTGAAACAGCCCCCTTTTCGGCCAAAAACGGGGCTGTTTCCGGGGATTCTGTTGCGCCGGCTTATCGGGGCTAATTAGATACCCCTGGTGGGACAATTAGCCCCAGTAAATTACCGGGGCTAATTGGATATCCCCCACAGTATAGATATATCTTGGTTGTGTTTATATACACATACGTTTATATTACAGTTAAGCCCCATACACACTAAGGACCTTCTGAGCGATATTGTTTACAATATCGCCTAGTGTGTACACTCATTATCGTTAATGATGCGCGCTCCCGCGTGTCGTTAATGACCCCCTCCCTTGTCTGAACATGTACAGATGAGGGAGGTCCTCGTTAATAACAGCCATGCGTGTCGTTAATGACCCCCTCCCTTGTCTGAACATGTACAGATGAGGGAGGTCCTCGTTAATAACAGCAGATGCAGCATGGGTGTCATTCCCCCCCTGCCGTCGCTCCCTTCCCCGCTCTCATTGGTAAGTGTGTATGCACTTGCCGAGCCCCCTCCCCCGCCCCCAATATCTGCGTCGGTGGGGACTCGGCTAGTGTGTATGGGGCTTTACTTCTTCTCTACAGGAAAAAATGGTCAAGTTTATTTATACTTTATTTTCAAACACCCAATAAATTGTATGGACATAAATCATTCCGCCCACAGGACAACTGTTCTCTGTTTATAATCCACAAAAGGCAAAAGAATTAGGGGGACATTTACGAAGCAGTGATATGAGCAGAGAAGTGAGCCAGTGGAGAAGTTGCTCCATCAACCAATCAGCAGCTCTGTATAATTTTATAGTATGCAAATTATAGATGTTAATTCAGTGCTGATTGGTTGCCATGGGCAACTTCTCCACTGGCTCACTTCTCCGCTCTTATCACTGCTTAGTAAATGTCCCCCTTAATCTGCCTAAACACATCCTCCACATTTGTTGCTGCGGATGTTGACGGTAACGGACTTAAGTAGGATATTTCGGCACCGATCCACAAAGTATTGTGTAACTTGTCAAGTTAAAAGAAATATTCCAAACCCTTTGACAAAGTACTCAAAATGAAATCCCGTAATGATTCATATTTGAAGTTTATTGACATTTACGGATGTGTCCTCATACATCCTTCCTCAATACACCATGCAGTGGGAGATGCCTGGGGTGAGTGAGCTGGCAGGTCCCGTGCCACTCTGCTAACGTCTGGCGTTTTGTTTTGATGAAAATGCGTCTTAGTCGCAACAAAATGCGACTCGGACGCAGCAGGAGACTGTGCTGATTAATGTGATATATGACACGTGTGTATTATGTGTGACTGATACTGAACAGAACCTGTACTGGAAAAAAGCTGCGGCTGCTACAGTATACAGATTTAGAGACTCAGTCGCACACAGTATACAGGTGTCACATATCAAATCATTCAGCACAGTCTCCTCATGCGCCTTACTCACATTATGTTGCATTTCTAGCAAATAAGACGGCCGACACTAGAAGATTCTCACGCGACCTGTCGTACCATGGGGGCTGCTTGGCGTGACTACAGCAAAGATGAATGAGGACATATCTGTAATTGTACACTGAAATTTGCCACAGATTTACACATTTTATCCATTGTTTACAAGTTGTAAGAGATAAGGGTACCTGTGTTAAATTACTGTCAAATCTAGAAAAAAAATTGTGAGGTCATACAGATGTGTCCTCATACATCATTGCTGCAGTGGCGCCAAACAGCTCCGCATGGCGCACCAGATCCCGTTGGGCGTCTTTTTTTGCAGAAAATGCGTCTTGGTGCCAATGCGATGCGAATAGAATGCACTAGGCGACTGTGCTGAATATATGTGACACTGTGACTGAATCAGTATACCAAATGCTGCAATGTAGCAGCCACAGCTTTTTTCCAATACAGACTCAGTCACACACAGATGTTGCATATAAAATGAATTAGCATAGTCCCCTGGTGTGTCCTAGCTACGCTGCGTGCTACGTGGCGTATTGTGGCTAGACACATCTGTATGAGGTGGAGACTTAGTCAAAACGAAGACGAAAAACTAACCAGGCAGGTTCCAGATACTGTATGTTTATAGAGAGGCGCAGACCTGGGGAAGGGTCCATGACACTGAGAAAGCACAGAAGATCTCTCGGTGCTCAGTGCAGCCCATTGTACAGAAGAGAAAGGAGTCTGATGTGCCTTGTATGAGGCTGCGCCCCACCTCCCTCTCATTAGCTGCTGGACAAACAGGGGCACTTATCTGTGCAGCCTCAGCGAGGCCATCTGTGATACTGAACAAGCTATAGACACCAGTGGCTGCTGTGAAAGATGGAGCACAAGGCATTCCACAGAAAGGGCCACTATGGTCTGACCTGATGACACTGAATTAGATGCTTTGTCTGAATGCTTAGCAGCACGTGTGATGTCAATGAGAGGCTGCATACTAGCACTATAACGCTATGCTCACCTGACGTATGGCTGTCATAGCTTCATGGTACAGGGATAAACTTTCTTTTTGTCTCTTTCTGCTCTCCTATTTTGGTGTTACCCCCTCGGATGGAGTCACCGAGCAGCGGCGGTGATGGATGGTGTATGTATGCACACATCAACACAATGTTTTAGGAAAAGCAGGAGGTTAACCAGCGCTGGGCTAGCCCCAGTGTGATGAGAACGTCATACTCCAGGGGGGTATCATCGTGGATGCGAGATCACGCGCGCAGTCCGCACTGGGTGACACCGACTTTAGTGACGCAGCTGCGTCCTCATAATCCATATACAGCCACATTCTTTATTACTCATAAGGAGCCTTGGCATTTGAAGGTTGGGAGTCATGTGAGATCATAGCCGATGTATTTACTCCTTGGCATGGTGATATCACAAACCTGAACGCCCCAGACTGGACTGCTTCTGTATAATGGTGGCAGCACATTCTGATCACCATTTAATAAAGTGACCTTCTTTAGCAGCACCTGGCGCAAATGATCCTCTTTACTGATATGAAAACAGTAAGAGGGTGGTTCAGTTACGCAGCTGCAAAAAAATGCGGCTACGACTTTATGCTATTCCTTCAGAAAATCCTCATTCAGTTAACACGTGTTTCAATAGGAGCTAACAAGGATTTGAGTTTGCAGTCCCTGGGGAGGTGTTATGGGCCTAATCCTGAGTTGATCGCAGCAGCAAATTTGTTAGCAGTTGGGAAAAACCATGGGGGTAATTCCAAGTTGATCGCAGCAGGATTTTTGATAGCAATTGGGCAAAACCATGTGCACTGCAGGGGAGGCCGATATAACATGTGCAGAGAGAGTTAGATTTGGGTGGGTTATTTTATTTCTGTGCAGGGTAAATACTGGCTGCTTTATTTTTACACTACAAATTAGATTGCAGACTGAGCACACCACACCCAAATCTAACTCTCTCTGCACATTTTATATCTGCCTTCCCTGCTGTGCACATGGTTTTGCCCAATTGCTAACAAAAATCCTGCTGCGATCAACTTGGAATTACCCCCCTTGTGCACTGCACGGGCGGTAGATGTAACATGTAACTCAGAATTTCCCCCAATGTCAGAACTCGGGTACACCGCTCCCAATGAGTAATCATGCACTTGGAGGCATTTAATTAGCTTTATTGTCCAATAATGACACGGCAGTTTATAGGTGATCTTCTGTAGACAAAAAAAAAAAAGCTTAAAAAAAGGTTTAACAGGTGGAACATGTATTTTCGGGTGTTCTGTTGATGCATATTTGCAAACTATCTGACTGCCCCCTCCGGCCCCTACCCACTATACAATGCTGAGATGACTGGCATTGGGAGACGATAGTCGTGGCTTTGATGGTGCGATTCATCGCTTGTCATGTCATCGCACGCTCACTTTATCGGGATGGGGAGCAGCTGCGGGAGACTTGAATGCTCTTCGAGGCAAGTGGGTGCATCACCCAAGATTTGGGAGCCTCCCGTCTGTTTCGGGAGAGTAGGCATTTGTTTGCGAATGGGAAAGTGGTTTTTGAACTTGTAGATGGGAGTCACAGGTGTTTTGGTTTTCTCTATTCTCAATAGTTTTTAAACTTGCTTAAAAACAATTAAAAACCACATTGCAAACATTTTCCTGCACCCCAAAATATTCTACAGGTTTATATTGTAGTTTAGAAAAATCAGCCATTTGACATCTTTTAAGACAGGGATGGGGAACCTTCGGCCCTCCAGCTGTTGTTGAACTACACATCCCAGCATGCCAAATAGCAAAACTGTAGAAAGGCATGCAGGTATGTGTAGTTCAACAACAGCTGGAGGACCGAAGGTTTCCCATTCCTGTTTTAAGACTTCAGGTACTTTGCTTATGGCCACTAATAGTCATCTATACTGTTAATCTTATTTTCTACTTCTCTGGGTTCAGGGTAATTTCCCTACTTTTTCTTGCACGTCACCCTAGTAATGCCGTGGCATGACTCAGTAGTGCTGAGCTTCTTTATGTGTTACTTTTTCCGTTTAAATCCATCTTAGTTGTTTTTTTTTTTGCAGAAAATGCATCTGTGTGCGACTGCGGCTGTATCTGCATACGAAATGCAACGTTACAGAGTTTTCCTGGAACACAGAATGTAGGCATGCCACATATCATTTTAATCAGCATAAGCGGCTTGTGCGTCCTATTTGCAAAGTGATGCAAATCAGACGCATTTTCAGCCAAAAAATGCCCAACATTCACAGAGTTGCTTGGGAACTGCCCAGGAACTTTTCTGTAGTTAGTATCATTATACCGCCCACCATTTTCAGCTCTTTGAGCCTAATGTATCTGTGTATTACATGCTTAATGCTGATTTTATTTAATGGATTTGGAAATACTGCATTATAAAATCATTTTTATATCCTTTTTACTACCATAATCAGACCCTATCCCATCCATCCCTGGGGACAGCGAGGGTGCAGATTCCTCCTTAGGAAGTGACGGTACCACCTGTCTTGCCCAGAGCCCTCAATCCTCCAGCATGTACGAGAACTGCAATGGTTTTGGCGCTGGTCCACGATGTGTCAGTCCGGACACTCACACCTCTGGCTTCTCCAGTTCGGCCTTCTCTGTCACCTCAGGCTCTGCCATATCTGGGTACTCCGGAGGACGGGAGAGAGGAGGAGTTCTGTCTCTGGACTGTAAGTACAGCACAGACCTATAAGTGTACGCAGTGTATGGTTATAAGCCTGTTTCTAAATGCCTCTCCTTCCCCTATAGTGTCATTCAAAGCAGCAGATTTTCTGGTTAACCCCCTGGATCCACAAAATGCAGACAAAATTGCAGTGAAGATTGCAGATTTGGGGAATGCATGCTGGGTGGTGAGTATCTTGGGGAAGGAAATAAAGGGTGCTTTATAATCAGGACTCTGAATAATAAATTTGACCAATCAGAGACTATATAAGTAACAAGGGTAGCCTGTTGCTCTGTCTGTCCGCAGCACAAACATTTCACCGATGACATTCAGACGCGGCAATACCGAGCCCTGGAGGTTCTGATTGGTGCTGGTTACGGAACGCCTGCTGATATCTGGAGCACTGCTTGTATGGTAAGTTACATTAGGAGTATATGTTGTGCTGAGCTCACACTGGGAAGGTAGTTCTGCTGCGGAGCTTCCAAGGAAGTGGGAAATTATAACTCGGTGATGGAGACTCAGATCTGCTTCTCCCACAGGCTTTTGAGCTGGCGACAGGGGATTACCTTTTCGAACCTCACTCAGGGGAAGATTACACACGTGACGAAGGTATGCCAGATGCAAAAATAGTATACGTGTAATCTAATTACAGCCTTGGTGTAATAGCACGTTATATATGTTAATAAATAGTTTTAATGAAATGAAGGAAATGAAAAGCAAGTAAAAACCTAACCGCATACAGCTAATATGTCAAACACTAGCCAGGTTAATAATAATACATTCAAATATACACCTTTAAAAAACAACAACAACAAAATTTGTGTGTACAAAAATAGTTAAAATAAACATACATTAATATAATCCTAAAATGTCATCTTATTACTAATGCTCTGACAGTAGCAAAAGTATATAGTGTAATACGACTTAAAATATAGGCCCTGTTTAGCATTGGCTTTGATGGTGAGCGGGTGTCCTGTGATGTCACTGTCTGTGGGTGCAGCAGTGCTGACCATGCACCGGTGTCATGGTACCAGAGTAGGGGGGACAGGAAATCCCTTGTTGGTTTTCAGGATGAGATCCTGGGTCTGTTTTGTCGTACACAGCCCTGATGCTCTCCACTATCAGCTGAGTCGTTGGGGGCATCCTCTTTGATGGCTGCACTGAGCTAGGCACTATGCAGCAGAGGAGGCAATCTTTCCGGATGCTGGAACTTGTAGTTCTTAGGCCCGGGGGGATGTGCATACTGTACCTCAGGGAACTTATCACCTCCTACCTGTATCTGCTGCACAGCTGAAATTAGCTCTGGAGAGACTCTACCAATATCTCTTGCTCTCTTCCATGTCCCTAGCTGCTGGGAGGCGCTGTAACTGGGGTTGAATTGTCATCTTTTCTTAGTGACTGATTGCTTCCTGTTGCAGATCACATTGCACACATCATTGAGCTTCTAGGAGATATTCCTCCACATTTTGCACTGTCAGGACGTTACTCCAGAGAGTACTTCACAAGAAGAGGTAAGTGCTTGCATATACCTGAAGCGCACTGTGTTACACAGCAGCCAAGGAGTCACAGATGGTTTGCTGTATATAAATGACTGCTGGGTAATTTTATTTAAGTGATCAAATGTTTTAAAATAACAACATTTGGCAACACACGTATCCGCCTATGTGATTGCTATGGAAGCGACTTGCATTGACTGGAAAAGAATGGCCAAGAATGATTGAAATGTGTGTGGAATTCCACAGTTCCCAGAAAGTAATGCAGGAGGTGTTGAGGCTTTGGGTGTGTACTTCATCATCAGCCCAACTGTACTGATGGAATGTTTAGGATCAGCGGTCTGATCATCTTTGTTTCCGTAGGTCACCAACGTGAGTGTGGGCAAATTGGAAACCAATCATGTTGTTTGTCAATCAGGCCAAATAGCTGACTCTCAATGTTTATGACTTAAGACCTATTTATTAGCAGAATGTTAATACCAGAATGTGCACTAACACAATTCAGCCAATCAGACCTTAGCTTTGTTTAGGCTACTTTGTATTATTAAGCCTAGTACACACTAGGCGATCCCCGCCAACGCAGATATTGGTGGTGGCGGGGTGCTGGCATCGGCAAGTATGTATGCTGGCGAGGAAGAGAGCGACGGTGGGGGTGGTGGGGGGAACGACGACCATGCTGCATCTGCAGCATGGCTGTCGTTAACGAGGACTTTCCTCATCTGTACATGTTTAGAAGAAGGAGGGGGTCGTTAACGATGCGCGGGAGATTAAGTGTACACACTGGACGAGATTGTGAAAGATCTCGCTCAGATCGGCTCTTCTGAGCGAGATCTTTCATTTTCTCGTCTAATGTGTATGGGCCTTTACACTGATCAAAGCGAATATTAATATTCACTATCAGTAATGCCTTATAATGGATGTTGGAGTGATGTTACTACGGGATTTTAGCCATGGTTTTTGTTTCTGTGATGTTACCAGTTCCTAGTGACTCGAAGGCTGCATTCACTGACTGTATCTGCTGTGGATAAATGGTTACAGTTTTCCCTGTGCATGCTGGGAGTGCGGCCCTGACTCTTTCCTGTTTTATAGGGGACCTTCGGCACATACAAAACCTAAAGCACTGGGGACTGTATGAGGTCCTTGTGGAGAAGTACGAGTGGTCACTGGAAGAAGCCACCCAGTTTTCTGACTTTCTTATGCCCATGTTGGAGTTTATTCCAGAAAAGAGGGCCACAGCCGCACAGTGCCTGCAGCACCCCTGGCTGAACTCCTAACCACTGCTGTGCATATCTTCTGTGTGGGCGGCTTTGGCGAGTGGACGTCTGTCATATAAAGGACCTGATTGTACAGATGACGAACACTGTATTAATAATTTGGATGAGACTCCTGGTTAGTGGGTGAAGGTCACACCGTATGAACCTAAACAGACACATTGGCCACCTATCCGCCATCTTGGAGAGCAACAATGAGAATGACTGAATGGCGTTGTGAGTGATAGAGGAAAGCTGGGCAATACAAGTGCTGATGTATGAGGGGGGTCTTTTCTTTCTCCAATAGTGCTTCCAGCCATGTCAAGAAAGACACAAGTTCAGATATTTTTGTTTTACATAGTTCATTTTAAAGTCTATCTATTGTTTCCACTTGTTGGAGGCGGCCATTTTGTGAGCCATACCAATATGCACGAGAATATAATTGACATCACTAAAGCATAATGCACTTTGTACCCCGTTAATCAATGAGTCACTAGTTCGCACTGAATTCATAAGGGCCCATACAGAGCTGCTTTCTGCACTGTGAATAGGCGAAGTGTACAGGCTATAAGGGGAAAATTGACAAAAATGGGAGTTCTGTTTAAGATGGTATGTTGTCCTTAGCAACCAATCAGATTCTACTTCTCATTTATCTAGCACCTTCTAGAAGATATTACCTGGAATCTGGTTGCTATGGGCAACATCCCATCTTAAATAGAACTCCCATCTTAGTAAATTTACCCCTTAGAGTTTACAGTGTACTTGTCACCTACACACAGTGATATCAACTGTTTTTGTTTAAACTAATATCTAGCCTAACAATTTACTCCAGGCATGTCCAAACTGCGGCCCTCCAGCTGTTGATAAACTACACATCCCAGCATGCCCTGACACAGCTTTAGCATTCTCTGACAGCAAAACTGTGTCAGGGCATGCTGGGATATGTAGTTTCACAACCGCTGGAGGGCCGCAGTTTGGACATGCCTGATTTACTCAGACCAGTACCTCATTCAGTGTCTCCGCAATGGCCCTGATTACTACAAGTAAACGGATACTGGGCCTAATTCGGATTTGCACACAAACCCAATTGTTTATGTACAAATCTGATGTTTGTGGGTCACTGGTCTTCTAAACTGGGAGAGGAGGGGTGTGACCCCCACTTCTCGCATTGTGTTGGCATGCCAGGACCAGGTTCTGTGTTGTCAGACGCAGACTTGCTGGACCCAGCTATATGGATCCTGTGGCAAGTCTGAATAAGCTTTAGCTTACGCAGACTGACCTCGGACTGCTAGCATCATGAGTCGCGGCCGATGATCACGATGGTGATCCGACGCTGTGTCCTTAGGCGCAGCACTGGGATCTCGCAGATGCAGGCAGGAGGCATCTATCTCCTACTGCTGCATTTGCATTTTATTTGTACGGCATTGCACAGCTGCTTCCCTGCAGCTGTGCAATGCGTTACAGATCAGAATCGAGCTGACAGGTTTCCCTTATGCCAGTGGTTCTCAAACTGTGTGCCGTGCCACCCTGGGGTGCTGCGGTGCACTTGCAGGGGTGCCTTGGTTTGGTGGTCCAAGACCAAGTCTTGTCCCTCACCACACAATTGAACCTAAGGATGACATATAAACACCGTTTACTTACTGACAAATTTAGAAATAAATATTAAATTAAGAAACTTTTGGCCTAGGGGTGCCACGAAAACAAATCTGATAGTCTTGGGCACTGTGACTCCAAAAAGTGTGCTGTCTAGTCAGACATCAGTGGAGTACACCTGCTTACATTGCCAATATTCAACCCTCACTAGTCACTGTTGTTAGCAAACCCTTCTCCTAAAGTTAACAATGGCATCTATTAAAGGTAGCATATTCATAAAGGGAACCAGTTGCAATACCCAGACATATCTGACATAATACTTCCCTGTATGCATATAAATATATTTATCAAAATAACTGAGCCAATGGTTAGTCCACCTATGTTCGTTCCGTGATATCTATATCACCTGATACTATTGTATCATATGGAACATGGGTCAGGGAAGACTGTTGTATTTCTCCCAGCTCCCATAGTGGTAGGAATGTTGGATGAAAGAATCTATAACAGATGTTCTATTTTTATGTTGTGACATTATTTTCTTATCTTTTTTTTTTTTTTTACATGACAGAAGTACAAAAGTATAGATTGTATTGTGTAGGTGAACACGTGGACTGTTACCAAGTTCTTGTCCACAGACTGGACCTGTCCCCCCAACACGTAGTGGAAGCAGCCATTTTGTGACCTACATTATTCAGCATCTCAATTCACTGGAATGAGTAGTGATGTCATCAGTTCCCAGTCAATTGATTGGCTGCTTTCTCATAATTAAACCCACAAAATGGTGGTTCCAAGTGTGGGCTGCAGACACGTCCACTGAAGTGACGGAAGTAGCCAGTGCGCCTGTACTCTGGGCAGCTATTGCAGACTGAAGTTAGGAAAGTGAAAAACACTAAGGAAGACTTGTGATTGTTGATGTAGGGACTGGAATAAGCTGAGTTTTTCTTCCTGAGGATCGAATTCACCTTAGTGCATTATGTGTAACCGTATCCAGTATCTAATTTTCACATCTGATGTCAGCGTCAAGAGCCATATTAGTCATTTGTCAGTAATTAGCAGTGACCCACTGCCTAGACCCGACACATTACACTGGACAAATGCTGGTTCGCAGACAGATAACTATGTAAGTGACTAGACCTATTTTATACAAGTGACAGGCGAATACGGACATGGGTATACTTATACAGGAGCCAAAGCATCTGTCTGACGCACAATCTAAAACTCTACACCTGAACTCTTACCAGGTCAGAGGCTTCTCAGCACAACGTGTGGGTGACGCAATAAACAAAACAATGTATATTTAGTGTGCGTGACTGTTGTATCAAAAAGTGGTTACTTGTGTGGACAATGGCATCTAATGGGTTTTGAATAAACTATGCTTGTTAAATACTCTGTCAATGTAGCAAGTTAGGAAGGGGGAAGGGTGGGTCCCTGCCGGGTCCCTTCCTACCACCCGGAACATCCTCTCCATGTAGCTGTTTTGAATGGGACTGCATGGATAGTGCCACTCGCAATGTGAGCTGTCTGCGTTACCTGTTGTGGCTTGGTTTCAGATAGCGGGTCTTTGTCGAAAAGTAAACAGTGTACCCATATAAGTAATGCTGGAAAATTACTAAAATACGCAGAGAGGTTTTCATACATGACAAAAAAACAAATTATAATACTAGGAACTGTGTATTATTCCCTATTCCCTACCTAATACTAATGTATCAAAAATAAAGATTAATACATTTTATTAAAACTAAACTATCCAAACATTATACAACAATCTCATCATATAAGTTTCAGGTTACTCAGTTTGTCATACTCATAGTATTATATCATAAGGCGCCATGTTTGTGTGTTAGTCTCCTTGATGTTACATTTACCAACCCAATAGTATAAAGTTCCATGACAGAAGAACATTTATTGGGTTCAGTTGGACTAATGGATCTTTATCCTTCCCACATTAATATCATGCTGGCATTCTGATTGGAGACTGACTCCTGCACCCATGGCCAGAGAGCGGTCTGTAGAGTCAGAGGTGCAGAGACTGATTTTTGCACCCATGGATTGGGAGGGGGGTGGGGGGTTCTGCAGAGTCAGAGGTACAGAGGCTGACTCCTGCACCTATGGCTGGAGGGGGATCTGCAGTCAGAGGTTTGGAGACTGAATCCTGCACCCATGGCTGGAGGGGAGTCTGCAGAGTCAAAAGTTTGGAGACTGACTCCTGCACCCATGGCTGGAGGGGAGTCTGCAGAGTCTGAGGTTTAGAGACTGACTCCTGCAGCATGGCAGGAGGGTTACATAACCTGCATGTGCAGTTGACCTGGAGCCAACAGCGCAAGCTGGACAACCCCCCTCTCCGCTGTTGGCAGAGCCACTACAAAGTTCACTTTTGCAGATTATATACACCTCAATATCTGTTAACCGCTTATATGGGTGTCTAAAAAAGAGAAACACATTCTGAATTTATCAATTGGCCCTGGGGCCTGATTCAGAGACGTACACAAACCCAGTTTTTTTTGCAGATGAGCAATTATCGGTGGTCTGGGCTTGCATCTAAGTCGCACTGCGCATGTGTCAAGATGGTCTTGTGATGGTTGCAGAGAGGATTTATTTGTAAAAGTGAGTGAGAGTCAGGGTAACAAGGAGTGGCAGAAAGTACATAGGATAATTGCAACCTTCTCGGAGAGTGTTTGAGGCTGTGACTGCGTTCCCATACGCAGCTATAATGTCTCCAGCGTCTTACTACTGCAGCCATGCTGTGTGATCATAGGGCCATTGTGCAACTGATGCTGCGTCTTTATATACAGCCACTGGCATCTTTGAAGCCACCTGTGTGCGTCTCAATACAAATTCAGGCGGCTGCTACATTTGCATATTTTCACACAGTCGCTGCATACAAATTCCCAGCTATAACAGCATTTGCGTACATCTCTGAATCGCACCCCTCCCTAGTTTTTGTTATATGGAACCGATGTCATTACGGTTACCTTCAATAGGTGACTAATATTTGGCTCTATACTGACAGCTTGGTTGGCTAACACACACTTTTACCATCTATGGGCCTAATGGGTTCTGGACGTGTCACATAGTGGGGCTCTGGGTATGTGCAGTTCCTTAATTCTCGCAAGCAGTGGCCCCAAGCCGCTGCCTCATTGACTGGCTGCCGGTGTTTAGGGGTGAAAGGGTGGGCAGAGCTGCCCAGCATTCCTGAAAATGGGGGCATGTCACCGCTGTTTTCTCGGAGTGGCAAGGCCAGGGTCAGCGTCTTTGGATGCAGATTTCCTGGCCTCTGCAGCATGAACAGCTCGGCCATCCCGCGTATCCTACTGGTTACTCACGCAAACGATCCAATGCGGTCACAGAGGCCGGTAGGAGCCGTCGATGGACCCGATTCAGTAAGGATTGCAAATTCTGCTAAGTAGCAGAATGTGCAATCCTTTTGACTGCATGCTGGGGGCCGCCCATCGCAGGGTAAGGCCGCCCAGCATGCTAACCGCCCCTGACCACGCTGAAATTGCGGTCGCACCGCAATTTCAGCATGATCGCTAAAAGTAAGGAAGCCTCCTGCCATGCAGCCTGGCTGTGACCGCAGGAGGCCCCCTGCCATCTTTTTGATTGTGGCGGCTGCGCGTGACGTCACGCAGCCGTCCCGATCACGCCACACCCCCTGTTCGCACTGCCACGCCTCCGTGGCCCAGTTGCCACCCCCGCAACGCTCCATCTCCACCTTGGACACGGAATGTTGCCGCCCCCCTCCCGCTGTAAATGTGAGCACATGTGCAGGACAGGCCCAGCGCATGTGTCCGTGGGTACTTGGCAGTTTTTGCGGTTGGATCGCTCTTTGCGATCCAACCTGAATAGGGCCCTATATGTCTAAAAAGATGCCTCCTGCTGGTTTTGCATAGATTCGTATAGCAGCTGCTTCTGCCTTTCCGAGTTGATCGCTAGCTGCATTCGTTCGCTGCGCAGCGATGAGGCAAAAAAGGCACTTCTGCGCATGCAGCGCAATGCGCACGCGCAATGTACTATTATAACGAACGATGTAATTTCATACAGGGTCTAGCAAAGCTTTTCAGTCGCACTGGTGGCCGCAGAGTGATTGACATGAAGTGGGCATTTCTGGGTGGCAACTGACTGTTTTCAGGGAGTGTTCGAAAAAACGCAGGCATGCCAGGACAAACGCAGGCGTGGCTGAGAAAATGCAGGCGTGGCTGGGCGAACCCAGGGCTTGTTTGTGACATCAAAACAGGAACTGAACAGTCTGAAGTGATCGCAAGCGCTGAATAGGTTTTGAGCTACTCTGAAACTGCACAAAAAAACTTTGTAGCCGCTCTGCGATCCTTTCATTCGCACTTCTGCTAAGCTAAAATACACTCCCAGTGGGAGGAGGCATAGCGTTTACTGATAGCGAGGGAACGATCAACTCGGATCAACTCGGAATGACCACCAGAGTTACTATACGAACTGCCTCCATCTCTAAATCAGGGCCTCTGTTTCGTGTATAGTTTGTTTGGATAAATGGGTATCAATAAATTGTTACTTTGAGTTTTCTTAAATTTTTGGATATTTACCAAATTTTCGTGCAATATTCCGGTATATGTGTGTGGATGATGCGACAGGCCCTTATTTTCTCATTACTACTTTGTGACGGAGTAGAATTTGGTACTGCATTCCTGTAATAACACTAAATTAGGTTCAGATAATTCAGTTTGCAAACATGTTTTCGAAGGAATAAATTTAAAAGCCAAACTATATTTTTTAACTCAGGTTTCCGAGGGGTATTCAGTAAACAATTCCCGACTCTATCTGTAAATATGGATCATATTATAGACCCAAGGGTAGGCAACCTGTGAAACTACACATCACAGCATGCCTGCCGCAGATTTAGATTGCCGTAGCAAGGCATACTGAGTTCGACAGCATTTGACAGACAAATATATATACCTGCATTTCTTCACTCAGTTACAGATCATCCTATATACTGCACCACCACTGTCTTACACAAGGATATACTGTATACTAATTCACTCTTTTTCTTCACATTCTATTGCTTCTACTGTATACCCCATTGAATTAGTCTATACTAGTGGTTCTCAAACTCTGTCCTCAAGACCCCAAACAGTTCATATTTTCCATGTCTTCTAGTTCTAGTTGGGCGCAGGTGTTTTACCAAATACCACATTTAAAGATCCATAGGTGACTTGGAAGCCATGAATGGTTTGAGGACGGATTGAGAACCACTGGTATATACAAATTGGGGGTGACATTTATTACATGTGGTGCTGATCTGCCTACAGATCGGCTTCTAAAGATAACATTTGTTCAGCCGTCTATATGATGCATTGTCAGCACTGCCACCTACTTATCTGTGAATGGGCCATCAGCTGCAGTACAATAATGAAGGGAGTAGACCAGAGGTTCGCAAACGTGGTCCTCAAGGCACCCCAATGGTCCAGTTTTACGTATATCCATGGTTGACCACAGGTGACTTAATTAGTACCTCATTAAATATTATTTAACTGTGCTGAACCATGGATATACTTAAAACCAGGACCGTTGGGGTTCCTTGAGGACTGCGTTTGAGAACCTCAGGAGTAGAGGTTACAACCAGACCCGCTGGGACAAACAAGTACATTAACCTCACATCCTTATACACACGTGGCCTTTGGGAAAATGGCAATCTAAAGGTCGCCATACACATACGCATAAGATTTCCCTTGAACCGCTCAGCAGCTTCCTGGACGGCAGTGCGGCCCTTTTGCATACGATGTATTGTATGCGCTCCCAGCCATGCCCGTGGGATCAGAGATATCTATAGTGCAGTACTTCCGATCCAATGCTCACGGGACCGTGGATCGGATGGAAGGTAAAGCACGTGATTTGCTAGTTTTCATCTGATTTATCGGCATCGGATGAAATCGGGCAAAATCACACTGCTGTATAGGCACCTTCACAGTGGCGTGGTAAAGCATAAAGAATAAGAAAGTGACCCATAATGTGAAGACCCGAATCTCTTATCAAGATCACCTTAACTGTCTCTCCACACCACATGGCACATCTTCCCAAGCAATACATCCAGATCATTTGGTGATGGAAATTGTGTACCAATGAAATTTCATAGTCGGCTAAGGTAGATTGATTAGGATTGAGTTATGTACATGGTATTTTAAGCAGTCAAGCATTGCACACCGATAACTGCCTCATTCATACTCTCATTGTTCATTAACACACCAGTGTTAGCACGGTTCCCTGTTTACTGTTGCTCTGTATGTCTGGACAGTTACTGATCAATCATTTTCTTTCAGGGTGGTTGCATTGTGTTTAATTTAGAAATATATGCCTCTGGATTTGAGTTATTCAAAGTGTGTATGTTGTTATTAAATTGATATATAAAAAAAGGTTATTATGTGGCATCATTTCCATGTAAGATGACCGAACTAATAGACAGATTAAATAGCAGATACTAAATCCTGGTATGTACCTAAGCAGCATAACAGACCTTGTGCATCTAGCTTCATTGCAGGAACCCTGCCATTGCTAAGCGCCTGATCAATGATTATGCTTTTTAGTATGCATCTGCTGTACAAAAATATGCAACGGTCACAGCCACCGGGCGTTGTACTAAGACGCCCACTGGAGGCAAGCTGTGACACGCCCTACGCGCCTGTGTTTGAGTTACTGCTCACAAAAGCTCCCAGACTGTCACTCACTTACTAATAAATCCTCACTGCGACTTGTCGCAAGTCCATCTCTGGAACAGGCCCATAGACACTATTAACATAAATATCTGTATGTTTTAGGAATAGTACACACGGACACTTTACCCGATAGCAGTGGCATGTTTGATCAAAGTTGTTGAAAGCAGCTTAACCGACACTGCATATAAGAGTTATTATAACCTATGAAGGAAGTGTTGGCACAAGTCTTCAGAATAAAAGTTGCACAGACCATGGTTGTAGGAAAATAGGATATGCCAGAGGTTCCCAAACTCGGTCCACAAGGCACCCCAACAGTCCAGGATTTAGCTATATTCATGGCTCAGCACAGATGGTTAAATCAAATCGACTTAGGTGCTAATTAAGTCACCTGTGGCCAAGCATGGATACGTTTAAAGCCTGGACCGTTGGGGTGCCTTGAGGACCGCGTTTGGGAACCTCTGCCCTACACTGTATAGCTTCCAAGATCAGACGAGATTGGGCATATGCAGTGTGGTGTGGTAGTAGGTCACTGATGTTTTAGTATATGTATCTCCTGAACCGTTAATGAGAGTTCACGAAAATAAGGTTTTTTTTAGGATAGAGCAGGATGGATCTGCTTTTGGTGTTAGGCCAGAGGTTCCCAAAAGGATTTAGGTATTTCCATGGCTCAGCACAGATGGTTAAATCAAATTGACTGAGGTGCTAATTAAGTCACCTGTGGCCAAGCATGGATACATTAAAAACCTGGACCGTTGAGGTGCCTTGAGGACCGCGTTTGGGAACCTCTGGTGTAGGGTCGAGCCAGTACCTGGTGGGAGACCACCAGGGAATATAGGTCCGGATCTTTGGAGCAACTCCAGTCTAACGTTGACAGCAGATTCACCTTCACTCTCTTCTTAACTATTATCTGCAATCTAGCATTTAGATACCTAGGACTATACCTAGCCACTCTGGCCCACTTTCCATAAGCTTGCTTAAATATCTGTGCATTTCTGCTTTGTCATTTTCAAGGAAAGAATAAATTCCTATTTTCCTCTCAACCAGGGTCCGTTGAGCAGAGTCTAATTCAGGACCTAACTTACAAATTTTTTCTCTCGCTGCATACTGCCCAAATTTGGGATTTGGATTGGGAATAAACTCATTATTAAATTTTAATCTTTACATCATACAATTTAGATTAAGAAAAGCTTTTCTTAAGAGTGCGACAAAAAAGAAGTGTTCTTTCTTCTCTTTGAATTATACTCCAGCAATTATGAAGTCTATAAACATTATTTAAAATACAAAAAAGCTGTTTGAGGAGCAGAAGTCAACTTAAGAGTACAAAGCCTGTGTCAAGACTCATGACAATTTTAGTTTTCTTGTCTTGTATGGTTTATCGTGACTTAACCAAGGGCATAGAGTCTAACGGGAACCTGGTCTTCACTAGGGACTCCTGAAAGGAAGTTTGGACTTGTCACAGAAACACTGCAGGTCGCGGCCCCTTGGAGAGTACAAGATAAAAGGCAGATGAACAGCCTAGGACATTTGCTATGCAAAGGGATGTGTGAAACAACCTGTTAGGTTTAGGAACCATGAACATGGTCGAGTAATGTCGAGGGATGTAGGGACAGGCACAATCATTCCTGTGTGAAGGAGAGAGTCGACCACAGTTTGCGCCTTCAGCGGGTCTGATGGAAGACCCATGGTGAAGTACTGGTGAGAGGGACGTCTATTGAACGAGACAGCCCGTGAAAGACAACTTATAGCACCCAAGTGTCCGATGTGGTCGTGTCCAAAGACGGCCTCCCATACTGGGATCCCCCACGGGGAGGCCTGTTCCGTCTTGTCAAATTTTATGGCAGGCTGACGGGCCGGCCAGGGCTGTTTAGCCTTAGGCTTGGCGGTTTTGGAATTGCGAGACTGTCTAGGGTATGACTGACCCTTCGCTTTTCCTGAGGCCGAAAGGAGCGAAAGGTGGTGCTTTTAGCCTTCTGAGGATTAATAAGGTTGAGAAAAACTGTCTTTGCAGCTGCCAAATCAGACACTATTTTGTTTAATTCTTCCCCAAACAGAATGTCCCCAGTGAAGGGGAGGATTTACAATGTTTTCTTGGAATCCATGTCCATTTTCCACGGTCTCAACCATAGAATGTGGCACGCCAGAACGGACGTAGCAGACGCCTTGGCGGTCAACACTCCCACCTCAGATGATACTTCCTGAATATAACAAGAAGCAGTTTTAATGTGAGACAGGTATTGTCTGGCTTCGTCAGAGATATCCGCGGGTAGCTCCTCCTCTAGCACCTGAATCCATGCTTCTGTAGCCTTTGCCGCCCAAGAAGCAGTTATAGTGGGCTGATGAACAGCCCCTGTGAGGGAGTAAATAGGTTTCAGGCAACCTTCAATACTTTTATCTGTCGGTTCCCTTAGGGAGGTGACAGTAGTAACCGGCGGAGTGGATGACACCACGAGGCGGGTGACATGAGAATCCACCGGCGGCAGATTTTCCCATTTGTTACACAGCTCTGCAGGTAGAGGATAACGAGCTAAAGCCCTTTTGGAGACAGGGAACTTCCCGTCTGATGTCCAATAAATGATCAGAATGGTGTCATTCAATTTTAGCCACCTTCTGCTTTTTGAATTTATCAGTATTCTTAGCCACTGTAGTGGAATCCACCTCCTCAGAGAGTTGGAGTATATGCTTAATAGCATTCACAAGGGCTGGGACATCTATTAACATGGGAGCTTCCTCATCTGCAGTACAGGAGTCTGTGTCAGAGAGAACTGTATGCTCCTCCTCTTCAGATGATACATCAGAGAGGGTTGTAGATTGTGAGGAAGAAGTAGCCTGCTGTAGTTGATTAGACAAATTGTCCGCACATGGCGGAATCACCATAAAAACAATTTGAGGAGGTAGTGCCAGAGGCAGGCCCCAAGGAGGCGCATGGCGTTCTACCAGGGTACCCAATAATGATGAGAATACTGTCCATGGGGGCTCCTGAGTAGGGGCAGGAGCAGCGGAATGACTGGGAGCACACTCTGCATGACGTTAACACAGGGGCTTCCGTCGGTTTACGGCCCTTTCTGTTAGACATTGTGATAATGGAAACAAACTAGACTGACACTGTACGATAAATGCAATGTAAACAGTACAGAGATTGATGTGACTGTGAGACAGATATAAATATACTTATATACAGTATGCATATAGATTAAACCTGTGTTACTCCTATTCTTAACCCAAACGCACCTCAGCCCAGGGTATAGAATAATAGGGAGAGATATTTGAGATACACTGAAAGAGAAACCAGACAGCAGGTAAAGGCACTCAGTCACAAGCAATGCAGAAATGATATAACGTTAATACTGTAATGGACCCTTATATCACAACACAGCCCTGAGACCGGAGGATATAGCGTACAAATAATCTGCAAGGAACACTGGGGCAGATGTATTAACCCGAAGAAGGCATAAGGAAGTGATAAACCAGTGATAAGTGCAAGGTGATAAACGCACCAGCCGATGAACTCCTAACTGTTAATTTACATATTGGAGCTGATTGGCTGGTGCCTTTATCACCTTGCACTTATCCAGGTTAATACATCTGCCCAACTACTATTCTCAACTAACGCTGTCTTATGAGACAGGTAGGCTACTCAAGTGTTTGTAAAAAGCAGTCCTGTTCAGGCATTTTTAGAGAGACATTGCCCAGCAATCCCGGAGACCTGCTGCTGCTATGATGTAAGATGGCTGCCCGGGTCTCTGTGAGGGAAGTGGGTGAGTGAGGCAGCTCTAGGATGGGAAACCCGCAGTAGATGGCACCCAGAGCCAGGGGAGGGGCTACCGTTCAAGCTCCTCCTCCCCCTATGCTGGTCTTCCACTCCAGGTACTACAGGGTCTTATTAAATTAGGTGTTAATACACCTGACTTGTGCCCTTATGCCCTGGTGGTTTAGTGGGGTCCCTGCTCGGTGACAGTGTCCACGCCAGCACCGCCGTCCGTCTCCTCAGACCGCGGCAGAACGCAATTTAAATGGCGGGTCCCGTTAGAAGACCCTCTTACCTGCCCCCTGGTAGCGGCCACGCAATTCCAGGAAGCGTTCCAGTTATGCATATCGCCATGGACGTCAAGTACCAAGGCAAGCCAGCGGGAGTATGCGGCGCTAGTTGGTGGGGTGATGGAGCTGCAGCGCTGAAGTCCCCCTTTACTTTCAGCCCTGCCAGCCCAGAGAAAAAAATCTAATTCAGTCAAAAATAAAAGCTTTCAGGCACAAACCTCAAAACTGAGCTCACAGTGCCTGGAGGCAGGGTTATAGAGGAGGGCCCCAATGCATCCTGGGACAGCTAAAGCTTTACCCGTTGATGCTGGATCCAGATCCATCTCTACACCCCAAAGGTTTCCCTGTGGAAACCTATGTCCCCCTTCTGCAGAAAATACTAATAATTTTATTTATATAGCGCTCTTTCTCCTACAGGACTCAAGGTGCTTTACAGACATAAAAAAAAAAATGCACATAATACAGAAGATTTAAGTCATGCAGCAACAGATAAGCCACACATAGAAAAGTTATACCTAGAGCACACAGTAAGCATAATGCAGGGTTGTTGGCATTTTGGGTTATAAACTCTACGGGTTGTGTATGCCACCCTCACAGGTACTAGGTGAGACAGCCATCTTCTGCGCACTGCGTAAGTCTACCCCTATAAATGACGCAAATGGGTGATTGCAGTGTCCTACCGCTCAGAGTAGGGTCCCAACAAAACAGTCAGGTCCATGTATTTGTCATCCCATCCACAAGCTTACCAGATGAGGCAGCCATGTTGGGTGCACTACGAAGGTTACACTGTGTAAGGTAAGCCATACAAGGGCCAAGGCATACATGGGAAAACTGACACTTGTGTAGTAGTATGATATACCCTGTATGGAAAAATCCACGTGAAGTACATACTGCCCGCGGAGGAGCCTTCCAAGGCAACCATCTGGGGTGCACTGCGTAGGTTGCCACTGGCAGGGTGCGCAGTTAGTGTAGGTACACATTACAGGAATAGCACACGGTGGGGTGGAAGTACACTGTTAGGAGGAAAAGAAAAAAAAACACAATGTAAGAACACATTTGCAGGTAACCAACGGAAAGGGGGGAAATAGAGACGTATTATTTTAATAAAATTAGAAATGTGGTCTCATGGGAGCAGTACGGGTGGGTGAGAGAATGTGGGGAGCACACTAATGTCCAATGGAAATGTCCCTGCTGACCCCGGTCCTGGTGCTCTCCTCCCTCAGCTCTCTGCTCCCCTTGAGGGGTAGGCCCGGGGACAGTCCCGATGTTCTCGGATGCAGGGCTGGTATGCCTGGTCCTGGTGTTCTCATGGCAAAGGTGAGCAGAGGCCACATAATGATCCTGAGCTGCAGTGTTTGTAAACGTTGTGTCTGTTTAGAATCTAGAGTAGTCCAAAGTTCTCATCCAGTGGATCGTGGAGCACAGGTAGAATCTAGGAGACACTGGCAGAACACATCAATGAGTACCAAGAGCTCAGAAGAGTCACAGCCAGGAGGAAAAGCCAAAGTCAGGAAGTCTTTTCACAGTATGTGGCCCACGGTATTATCTGGTGTTCATTATGCCCATAATTAGACCTGTAAATGTGAGGTCACTCACATATGAAAGAAGGGAGTCCATCAGGAACAAATAACCAAAAAATCATTACCAAAAATAAAAACATCTGATTGACAAAATGTATTAAAAAATATTTCTCCTTCAGGGTCCACAGGATCTACTTAGGGTAATAGATGGTATCAGAAGAACAGACACCAAACGATTAAAGATTTTGAGCTCCCAGGATGCAACTGTCCAGCCTCCCTATAACTCCGCCTCCTGGCTCAGGGAATTCAGGTTTTTTGTTTGGTGCGGCAGGAGCTGGACCACTGTGAAAACGGTGTGGCTGTCCTTTTTGCAGGCACAAGATTTATTATTATATATAGTTGTTTTTTTTTTTAGCAGTCCTTCTATGCTTCTTAAACACATAAAAGAAAGAGTCGCTCCAACAACTCTCCGCCGGGTCACGACAACGGTTACCTCCGTGTAAACACTGCTGTTTCAGCGGGTGTCAGCTGGATGTGCTAGCAAGTCCACATTGACAATCCCAGGCTGCGGCCAGAGAACGGGGAAAAGATATGGCGTCTTTTTCCGGTTAGCTGTTTAAGACGCATATAATGCAGCCTTACTGTCTCGGGTGGAGACTACCAGAAAGTCGCTGACGCGGCTGCCACCTTGGGTGCACCAGTGCTAGCCCTCAGGGATCATAGATTCTGGGGATTAGTAGAGGCTGCGATCTGTGGATTTGATGTCAGCAGTGGGGAGTAAGATGCTCTCCTGGTTTGCCCCTCCCTCCAGTTCATGACCAGTTTCCTCAGAGTTTCCCTCCATGAACTGATATTTCCGCTTCTGTCTGAGATGATTAAACATTACTGTTCAGTCTGAGTAGCTGTGCGGCTGTGTTCGCTGGTGCGGCTGTTTCTCTCAACCGCCTGTTAGCGGCATGGTCGAATACGGAAGTGAGGTTTAAGTATTCCTGTATTCTGCTCTCCTGAGGCAGGTGATACAGCACTGAGTTCCTACCTACCTTGGCGGTATTGAGTAGGTGAAAAAATAAGATTTTACTCACCGGCAAATCTATTTCTCGTAGTCCGTAGTGGATGCTGGGAACTCCGTAAGGACCATGGGGAATAGCGGCTCCGCAGGAGACTGGGCACATCTAAAGAAAGCTTTAGGACTACCTGGTGTGCACTGGCTCCTCCCACTATGACCCTCCTCCAGACCTCAGTTAGGAAACTGTGCCCGGAAGAGCTGACACAATAAGGAAGGATTTTGAATCCCGGGTAAGACTCATACCAGCCACACCAATCACACCGTATAACTCGTGATACTATACCCAGTTAACAGTATGATAACAATGGAGCCTCTGAACAGATGGCTCCCAACAATAACCCGATTAGTTAACAATAACTATTTACAAGTATTGCAGACAATCCGCACTTGGGATGGGCGCCCAGCATCCACTACGGACTACGAGAAATAGATTTACCGGTGAGTAAAATCTTATTTTCTCTGACGTCCTAGTGGATGCTGGGAACTCCGTAAGGACCATGGGGATTATACCAAAGCTCCCAAACGGGCGGGAGAGTGCGGATGACTCTGCAGCACCGAAAGAGAACTCAAGGTCCTCCTCAGCCAGGGTATCAAATTTGTAGCATTTAGCAAACGTGTTTGCCCCTGACCAAGTAGCAGCTCGGCAAAGTTGTAAAGCCGAGATCCCTCGGGCAGCCGCCCAAGACGAGCCCACTTTCCCCGTGGAATGGGCTTTACTGATTTAGGATGCGGCAGTCCAGCCGCAAAATGCGCCAGCTGAATTGTGCTACAAATCCAGCGAGCAATAGTCTGCTTAGAAGCAGGAGCACCCAGTTTGTTGGGTGCATACAGGATAAATAGCGAGTCAGTGTTCCTGACTCCAGCCGTCCTGGAAAGATACATTTTCAAGGCCCTGACTACGTCCAGTAACTTGGAATCCTCCAAGTCCCTAGTAGCCGCAAGCACTACAATAGGTTGGTTCAAGTGAAAGGCTGATACCACCTTAGGAAGAAACTGGGGACGAGTCCTCAATTCTGCCCTATCCATATGGAAAATCAGATAAGGGCTTTTACATGACAAAGCCGCCAATTCTGATACACGCTTGGCCGAAGCCAAGGCCAATAACATGACCACTTTCCACGTGAGATATTTCATATCCGCGGTTTTAAGTGGCTCAAAACCAATGTGATTTTAGGAAAACTCAACACCACGTTGAGATCCCAAGGTGCCACTGGAGGCACAAAAGGGGGCTGGATATGCAGCACTCCCTTTACAATGTCTGAACTTCAGGTAGTGAAGTCAGTTCTCTCTGGAAGAAAATCGACAGAACCGAAATCTGGACCTTAATGGAACCCAATTTTAGGCCCATAGTCACTCCTGACTGTAGGAAGTGCAGAAATCGACCCAGCTGAAATTCCTCTGTTAGGGCCTTCCTGGCCTTACATCACGCAACCTATTGTCGCCAATGCGGTGATAATGGTTTGCGGTCACATCTTTCCTAGCCTTAATCAGCGTAGGAATGATTTCCTCCGGAATGCTTTTTTCCTTTAGGATCCGGTGTTCAACCGCCATGCCGTCAATCGCAGCTGCGGTAAGTCTTGGAACAGACAGGGCCCCTGCTGCAGCAGGTCCTGTCTGAACGGCAGAGGCCATGGTCCTCTGAGATCATTTCTTGAAGTTCTGGGTACCAAGCTCTACTTGGCCAATCCGGAACCACGAGTATAGTACTTACTCCTCTCCTTCTTATTATTCTCAGTACCTTGGGTATGAGAGGCAGAGGAGGGAACACATACACCGACTGGTACACCCACGGTGTTACCAGAGCGTCCACAGCTATCGCCTGAGGGTCCCTTGACCTGGCGCAATATCTTTTTAGCTTTTTGTTGAGGCGGGACGCCATCATGTCCACCTGTGGCCTTTCCCAATGGTGTACAATCACTTGGAAGACTTCTGGATGAAGTCTCCACTCTCCCGGGTGGAGGTCGTGTTTGCTGAGAAAATCTGCTTCCCAGTTATCCACTCCGGGAATGAACACTGCTGACAGTGTTAACACATTATTTTCCGCCCATCGGAGAATCCTTGTGGCTTCTGCCATCGCCATCCTGCTTCTTGTGCCGCCCTGTCGATTTACATGGGCGACTGCCGTGATGTTGTCTGACTGAATCAGTACCGGCTGGTTTTGAAGCAGGAGTCTTGCTTGACTTAGGGCATTGTAAATGGCCCTTAGTTCCAGAATATTTATGTGTAGGGAAATCTCCTGGTTTGACCAAAGTCCCTGGAAGTTTCTTCCCTGTGTGACTGCCCCCCAGCCTCGAAGGCTGGCATCCGTGGTCACCAGGACCCAATCCTGTATGCCGAATCTGCGGCCCTCTAGAAGATGGGCACTCTGCAGCCACCACAGCAGAGACACCCTGGTCCTTGAGGACAGGGTTATCAGCCGATGCATCTGAAGATGCGATCCGGACCACTTGTCCAACAGGTCCCACTGAAAAGTTCTTGCATGGAACCTGCCGAATGGAATTGCTTCGTAGGAAGCTACCATTTTTTCCAGGACTCGCGTGCAGTGATGCACCGACACCTGTTTTGGTTTTAGGAGGCCTCTGACTAGAGATGAAAGCTCCTCAGCTTTCTCCTCCGGGAGAAACACTTTTTTCTGGTCTGTGTCCAGAACCATCCCCAGGAACAGTAGACGTGTCGTAGGAACCAGCTGTGCTGTTGTAGCACTTCCCGAGATAGTGCTACCCCTACCAATAACTGCTCCTTGGACCTCGCCTTTATCAGGAGATCGTCCAATTACGGGATAATTAAAAACTCCCTTTTTTCAAGGAGTATCATCATTTCAGCCATTACCTTGGTAAATACTCTCGGTGCCGTGGACAGACCGAACGGCAACGTCTGGAATTGGTAATGACAACCTGTACCACAAAGCTGAGGTACTCCTGGTGAGGATGGTAAATGGGGACATGCAGGTAAGCATCCTTGATGTCCAGAGATACCATGTAATCTCCCTCGTCCAGGCTTGCAATAACCGCCCTGAGCGATTTTACTTTTAACTTGAACCTTCGTATATAAGTGTTCAAGGATTTCAATTTTAGAATGGGTTTCACCGAACCGTCTGGTTTCGGTACCACAACATTGTGGAATAGTAACCCCGGCCTTGTTGAAGGAGGGGTACCCTGATTTTCACCTGCTTGAATGTACAGCTTGCTGATTTGAGGTAACGGCAAGAGGGAGTCGCCTCGAACTCCAGCTTGTATCCCTGTGATACTACATGCAGAACCCAGGGATCCACCTGTGGACGAGCCCACTGGACGCTGAAGTTCTCGAGACGCGCCCCCACCGCACCTGGCTACACCTGTGAAGCCCCCGCGTCATGCGGTGGACTCAGAGAAAGCGGGGGAAGAATTTTGATCCTGGGAACTGGCTGACTGGTGCAGCTTTTTCCCTCTTCCCTTGTCTCTGTGCAGAAAGGAAGCGCCTTTGACCCGCTTGCTTTTCTGAAGCCGAAAGGACTGTACCTGATAATACAGTGCTTTCCTAGGCTGTGAGGAAACCTGAGGTAAAAAAAATTCTTCCCAGCTAATGCTGTGGATACGAGGTCCCAGAGACCATCCCCAAACAATTCCTCACCCTTATAAGGCAGAATCTCTATGTGCCTTTTAAAGTCAGCATTATCTGTCCAGTGTCGGGTCTCTAATAACCTCCTGGCAGAATGGACATTGCATTAATTCTGGATGCCAGCCGGCAAAATATCCCTCTGTGCATCCCTCATATATAAGACGACGTCTTTAATATGCTCTTATGTTAGTCCAAATAGTATCCCTGTCTGACAGGGTCACAGACCACGCTGCAGCAGCACTATCCATGCTGAGGCAATTGCAGGTCTCAGTCTAGTACCTGAGTGTGTAAATACAGACTTCAGGATAGCCTCCTGCTTTTTATCAACAGGTACCTTCAAAGTGGCCGTATCCTAAGACGGCAGTGTCACCTTTTTTGACAAACGTGTGAGCGCCTTATCCACCCTAGGGGAAAACTCCCAGCGTAACCTATCCTCTGGCGGGAAAGGGTACGCCATCCGTAACTTTTTAGAAATTACTTTCTTATCGGGGGAACCCACGCTTTTTCACACACTTCATTCACTCATCTGATGGGGGAACAAAACACTGCCTGCTTTTTCTCCCCAAACATAAAACCCTTTTTTAGTGGTACTTGGGTTAATGTCAGAATGTGTAACACATTTTTTATTGCCGGGATCATGCAACGGATGTTCCTAGTGGATTGTGTATATGTCTCAACCTCGTCGACACTGGAGTCAGACTCCGTGTCGACATCTGTGCCTGATGGCCTTTGAGACGCCTGGGCAGGCACGGGCTGAGAAGCCGGCTGTCCCACAGCTGTTACGTCATCCAGCCTTTTATATAAGGAGTTGACACTGTCGGTTAATACCTTCCACCTATCCATCCACTCTGGTGTCGGCCCCACAGGGGGCGACATCACATTTCATCGGCATCTGCTCCGCCTCACATAAGCCTCCTCATCAAACATGTCGACACAGCCGTACCGACACACCGCACACACACAGGGAATGCTCTGACTGAGGACAGGACCCCACAAAGCCCTTTGGGGAGACAGAGAGAGAGTATGCCAGCACACACCAGAGCGCTATATAATGTAGGGATTAACACTATAACTGAGTGAATTTTCCCCAATAGCTGCTTGTATAAACAATATTGCGCCTAAATTTAGTGCCCCCCCCTCTCTTTTTAACCCTTTGAGTCTAAAACTACAGGGGAGAGCCTGGGGAGCTTTCTTCCAGCTGCACTGTGAAGAGAAAATGGCGCCAGTGTGCTGAGGGAGATAGCCCCGCCCCTTTTTCGGCGGGCTTTCTCCCGCTGTTTGTGTAAATCTGGCAGGGGTAATTTACACCTATATAACCTCTAGGGCTATATATGGTTTCAGTTTTGCCAGCCAAGGTGTTAATATTGCTGCTCAGGGCGCCCCCCCCCCCCCAGCACCCTGCACCCATCAGTGACCGGAGTGTGTGGTGTGCATGAGGAGCAATGGCGCACAGCTGCAGTGCTGTGCGCTACCTTGGTTGAAGACAGAAGTCTTCAGCCGCCGATTTTCCGGACACTTCTTGCTTCTGGCTCTGTAAGGGGGCCGGCGGCGCGGCTCCGGGACCGAACACCAATGGCCGGTTCCATGCGGTCGATCCCTCTGGAGCTAATGGTGTCCAGTAGCCTAAGAAGCCCAAGCTACCACCAGTTAGGTAGGTTCGCTTCTTCTCCCCTCGTTGCAGTGAGCCTGTTGCCAGCAGGTCTCACTGTAAAATAAAAAACCTAAACTATACTTTCTTTCTAGGAGCTCAGGAGAGCCCTTAGTGTGCATCCAGCTCGGCCGGGCACAGAAATCTAACTGAGGTCTGCAGGAGGGTCATAGTGGGAGGAGCCAGTGCACACCAGGTAGTCCTAAAGCTTTCTTTAGATGTGCCCAGTCTCCTGCGGAGCCGCTATTCCCCATGGTCCTTACGGAGTTCCCAGCATCCACTAGGACGTCAGAGAAAGTGCCTGATGCAAATGAGCATTTGTGAACATTTACTGCTGTATTATTCACTGCGTCTGAATACGCTAGTTCCTCCAGTATATGGTAATGCAGTAATGTTTTTTCCTACCTACTTATATGTATTGTGTAGTTGAAACAGCTCATTTTCGGGTGTAGTATGGTAGTCCTGCGGTCGGGCTCCCGGTGACCAGCATACCAGCGCCGGGAGCCCGACCACCGGCTTACCGACAGTGTGGCGAGCGCAAATGAGCCCCTTGCGGGCTCGCCACGCTGCGGGCACGGTGGCGCCACGCTATTTTATTCTCCCTCCAGGGGGGTCGTGGTATACTGTGCGCCGGGATCCCGACAACCGGCATACTGAAGACCACCCTCATTTTCAAATGTATACTAATGCATTTTATGTGACTGATTGCTAGTGCGGCTGCTGGCTTTAAACTTTGTTTCTGTCAGTTTTGCTTTCTCTCTATAATGATTCATACTCTCAATACCAGTGCAAAGCAGGGTAGGATCTGATTGTACTTCACTTTAAAAATCATATAGAGTGAGGACTGTCACATTGGCCCTCATTCCGAGTTGTTCGCTCGGTATTTTTCATCGCATCGCAGTGAAAATCCGCTTAGTACGCATGTAACTTTACTATGAAGAAAGTATTTTTACTCACGGCTTTTTCTTCGCTCCGGCGATCGTAATGTGATTGACAGGAAATGGGTGTTACTGGGCGGAAACACGGCGTTTCAGGGGCGTGTGGCTGAAAACGCTACCGTTTCCGGAAAAAACGCAGGAGTGGCCAGAGAAACGGTGGGAGTGCCTGGGCGAACGCTGGGTGTGTTTGTGACGTCAACCAGGAACGACAAGCACTGAAATGATCGCACAGGCAGAGTAAGTCTGGAGCTACTCTGAAACTGCTAAGTAGTTAGTAATCGCATTATTGCGAATACATCGGTCGCAATTTTAAGAAGCCAAGATTCACTCCCAGTAGGCGGCGGCTTAGCGTGTGTAACTCTGCTAAATTCGCCTTGCGACCGATCAACTCGGAATGAGGGCCATTGATGTGTAGTTATACACTGAGTGTGTGATTTAAAAATTGTTGCTATGTCCAAGAAAGGCAAGGGTAAAGAGGTACCTACATTAACATCATTTGTCCTGCAGAGCAGGGTTAACATCTCAAGACCTAGAAAAAGATTGGTTATATGCAAATTATGATTTCCATGAAAGCCTTCTTAATAAACCGGCTTAAAGCCAGGCACCTGTTCAAACACATGAACCACCTTGGACATCTTTTCACAGACGTTAACCAATTTAGCTGAGCGAATGGCGCCAGCTACTTTACCAGGTATGAAATACCCATTTAACCCTTACATGCAACATTCCCCCTGGATTATGCCACATCCAGTTCAGGATTTACTTCACACCTCGGCTGCCGTTCAGAAAAAAAAGGCTGACAGGCCCAAGGATTTGAAATCATAGACATGGAGCAACATCTTCACAATCTACACATTTTTAAGAATCAGAGAACACTTCAGATGATGAAGCTGGTTCCTCCCATTCTGAATCTTCAACTAAAGATGAGAGCAGTACCAGCAATACAGGATTGCTGGGTTATGACCAGCTACTTAGGCTTACATGCTTGGATGCGGAGCAGTACCAGCTACTCAGGATTGCTGGGTTACGACCAGCTACTCCGGCTTAGATGCTGGGCTTTGGAGCAGTACCAGCTACTCCGGATTGATGGAGCATGGCCAGCTATTCAGACTTAGATGCTGGGCCGCGGAGCAGTACCAGCTATTTCGGATTGCTGTAGCATGGATAGCTACTCAGGATTGCTGGAGTCAGCAAATGATAGGGTAATAACTGCACTGGAGTCAGTAGACAGACTGCTAGACAGTGGGATACCTGGCAGAGGTCTCCACAGGACTACAAAGCACTGACAACCAGGAAGTGCCTTTGCAAGATCTAAGTCCGTCTGGGTCTCTGATGATTGGTTGTTCACCGCTGATGCGGCTTCCTAACTCCACTGGTGAGAGGGGAGATGGGTAATGGCCCGTGGCTGCCGCAGAGACACGCGGCCGCACCATCCTGGAGTGGGAGAGGTGAGAGAGCGCCCAGCAGGCAGCGATGTACGCGCTCGTTTGTTACCGCTTCTCTTAGGAGTGGTCCCTGAACACTCCTTGGCTTTCTTTTGAAAATTGGTATGAAACTTCTTGATGAGAAGTGGAGCATGGACGTCTTCTGAAAAGACCCAAGACCTTTTCTCCAGATCATATGAGTTGTACTATTATGAAAATTCCTACCTTTGTTGTCCGGACCATGCACCCCCCCACCCTTCTGGCACGCATGCGGGCAGCAGTGTGGAAATCAGCGCATAGCGCCACATCCCTTCCAGTCAATGAGATATTGTAGATGTCCATATTGAAAATGAGAGTCCAAGATTCCCTCTTTTAGTTCAAACTTGAGGTCCCTTGGGAATCAGGGTTTGGGAGCGATTCAGAATTCACGGTTTCAGTAAAGAAATGTGGAAAGTGTTGGAAATCCAGAGGGATGGTGGTAGAGAAAGTTGATACGCCACAGGAGTAAGGACTTTGGATATGACGAAGTGTCCAACATATCTAGGAGCAAATTTCATAGAAAGAACTCTTAAATGAGGATTCTTTGTAGAAATCCACACTTTATTACCGACCTGCAGCAGAGGAATAGCAGAAATTTTACGATCAGCAAACACTTTGTAACGATGAGAAGATTTCTTTAAAGTTTGATGAACCTTGTTCCAGATCTGAGCAAGATTCTGGATGGTTGCTTGGGCTGCTGGTACATAAAGTGCTGGTATTGATGAAAACTCTGGTACTTTAGGGTGATGACCGAAACCTGCACAGAAAGGAGTTACTTGAGTTGAAGGGTGGTGAGTGTTGTTTATGAACTCTGTCCAGGGAAGTATGTCTGCTCAATCATCCTAAGAAGAAGATACATACAGTAGAGTCTCAGGAAAGTCTCTCGATCCTGATTGACCTGTACCATCTGGCCGTTACTCTGGGGATGATAGGCTGTTGAATATTTGAGTTTTATCTGGAACAAGGAAGCGCCTTCCAGCGCCTTCAAGAAGCAGGTGACAAACTAGACTCCTCTTTCATAGACAATCTCGGTTGGTAATCCATGCAGCCTAAAGATCTGAGAGATGAATACCTGACTTAACTGTGGTACTGATAGAGGAACTTTCAAGGGTATAAACTGAGCCATTTTTGAAAAATCCATCTACAATCACCCAGATGGTGGTAAAACCTTTAGATGCTGGTTGATCTGTGACGAAGTCCATTGAGATGTGTATCCAAGGATGCTGAGGAATTAACAACAGATGAAGTGGACCCATAGGCGCTTTACAAGGTGTTTTATGCTGAGTGCACTTGGTACAAGATGCCACAAAAGCTAGATTTGCTATGTCCACAACTCTTTCATTTGCTTGGGTCCTCCAGTCACCACCCTCTCCACAGCCTAATCACACCATTTACAGTATGTATACAATGATTCAGTAGACCCCAATGCAATATACCACGTTATAGCGACACATATCTATGATTCCATACAGTTTAATAGGCAAATAAATATTTAATATTATCAGATTGACATTTTTACCCAAATTCAATAATTGTCTACTTGCATACATACATTAACTCACAGACATACCAATAATGTAGCCCATGTATTAAACTGCCTGTTGAACAGCAGTAAGATGGAGAGAAGGAATATACACTGCTCAAACAAATAAAGGGAACACTAAAATAACACATCCTAGATCTGAATGAATGAAATATTCTTATTAAATACTTTGTTCTTTACATAGTTGAATGTGCTGACAACAAAATCACACAAAAATTATCAATGGAAATCAAATTTATTAACCCATGGAGGTCTGGATTTGGAGTCACACTCAAAATTAAAGTGGAAAAACACACTACAGGCTGATCCAACTTTGATGTAATGTCCTTAAAACAAGTCAAAATGAGGCTCAGTAGTGTGTGTGGCCTCCACGTGCCTGTATGACCTCCCTACAACGCCTGGGCATGCTCCTGATGAGGTGGCGGATGGTCTCCTGAGGGATCTCCTCCCAGACCTGGACTAAAGCATCCGCCAACTCCTGGACAGTCTGTGGTGCAACAAGGGTTGGTGGATGGAACGAGACATGATGTCCCAGATGTGCTCAATTGGATTCAGGTCTGGGGAACGGGCGGGCCAGTCCATAGCATCAATGCCTTCGTCTTGCAGGAACTGCTGACACACTCCAGCCACATGAGGTCTAGCATTGTCTTGCATTAGGAGGAACCCAGGGGCAACCGTACCAACATATGGTCTCACGAGGGGTCTGAGGATCTCATCTCAGTACCTAATGGCAGTCAGGCTACCTCTGGCGAGCACATGGAGGGCTGTGTGGCCCCCCAAAGAAATGCCACCCCAAACCATTACTGACCCACTGCCAAACCGGTCATGCTGGAGGATGTTGCAGACAGCAGAACATTCTCCTTGGCGTCTCCAGACTCTGTCACGTCTGTCACATGTGCTCAGTGAGAACCTGCTTTCATCTGTGAAGAGCACAGGGCGCCAGTGGCGAATTTGCCAATCTTGGTGTTTTCTGGCAAATGCCAAACATCCTGCACGGTGTTGGGCTGTAAGCACAATCCCCACCTGTGGACGTCGGGCCCTCATACCACCCTCATGGAGTCTGTTTCTGATCGTTTGAGTAGACACATGCACATTTGTGGCTTGCTGGAGGTCATTTTGTAGGGCTCTGGCAGTGCTCCTCCTGTTCCTCCTTGCACAAAGGCGGAGGTAGCGGTTCTGCTACTGTGTTGTTGCCCTCCTACGGCCTCCTCCATGTCTCCTGATGTACTGGCCTGTCTCCTGGTAGCGCCTCCATGCTCTGGACACTACGCTGACAGACACAGCAAACCTTCTTGCCACAACTCGCATTGATGTGCCATCCTGGATGAGCTGCACTACCTGAGCCACTTGTGTGGGTTGTAGGGAGGTCATACAGGCACGTGGAGGCCACACACACTACTGAGCCTCATTGTGACTTGTTTTAAGGACATTACATCAAAGTTGGATCAGCCTGTAGTGTGTTTTTCCACTTTAATTTTGAGTGTGACTCCAATTCCAGACCTCCATGGGTTAATAAATTTGATTTCCATTGATAATTTTTGTGTGATTTTGTTGTCTGCACATTCAACTATGTAAAGAACAAAGTATTTAATAAGAATATTTCATTCATTCAGATCTAGGATGTGTTATTTTAGTGTTCCCTTTATTTTTTTGAGCAGTGTATAATATATATACGATAGATAGATATATAGATAGATAGATATATAGATAGATAGATAGATAAGATATCTATCTATCTATCTATCTGTTTTGTACATAAGCCATTTCCAGACTAATGGGCTAGTGAGGTGCAGGCTCTGGGTAGATTCTGACGAGTCTGAATGTATTTTTGCAGCAATCATTTAAAAAAGCAAAATCGGGGGCGTGGTCTGGGGTCTGCAGGAGGCAGAAGTGTTTGTGGAGAGCTCCTGAGACCCATATCACTAACTACCTATTTCCCTGCTATCTACGCCTCCTAGGCCACCCTCAGTCATCTGCCGCCTTCCTGGTGCCCCCCGGCTGAGAAACCTGTGGTGCCGCGGAATCGGGGAGCAGTTTTAACTGCTCCCGCGGATTGCGGCCTACGGGGCTGGAAGAAGCCGGGGCCTCGATTTTGAATAGTAGGCCAGGGACGGCTCCGGGACCCGCTACGTGGGCCGTGTACATCACACGGAGCCCTAAAGACTCACCTGCCGCCGGCCGCTTGATGCGGCTAGTTGTCCCCTCTCTGCTCGAAGCTTCCAGCGTGACGGGGACCCGGCAGCTCGTCGGACGAAAAGGCGAGAGGAGGCGCCCGGCGGCCATTTTGGGATCAGTGAAAGGTACTGTACTGTACTTTCACTGCAGCTACATGTGCAAAGGAGAGAAGGGGGACCCGTGGGGCTGGATAATATAGGCATGGTCACGATATAAAACGTTACAAATACAGTCACAATACTCCCCACACCCATCCACCCATCCATCCATCCATTCATTCATCCATTTAATAATTTCTCTGTGTTTGTTGGCTGACTCCCTGCCCGGTGGCCTGGGGTCCGGTGACTGCACCCCGATCGGACCATATCAGTGGCACCACCACTACAAGTGTAAGAATGGGCCCTTAGCCTAGTGCATGCCTGCCTGATGCTACCCTAAGACCACGAGGGGGGTTCTTGCACGATGACGGCCCTCATGCTATATAATTCCGAGGAAATGTGAAAGTGTAATCTTAAACAGCTATATCTAAAGACCGATCTCATGGTGAAAGGGGGAAAGAAAAAAAAGAAGGCCAAGACTAAGCCGGACGAGATCCCAACCCCCGCGAACCGACGTTCATCAGATTTACGTCGGTTCCTAACTTCTCCAACCTCGACCCCTTCTGCTCCTTCTAACGTCCCGACCTTCTCGAGTGTACACGGCCCGGTGGACGACATGGCCTCCCCTGGGTCTCCGGAGCCCTCACAGGCCCTCTCCCTATCAGCGGAGATAAGTGAAATATTGTCTCATGTACGATCACTTCCAACGAAACAAGACTTCTCGGCCTTGGAGACCCGTCTGCTATCCACCATTACTCAGGAAGTGACAGCGCTCCGACAAGATATGTCTCAAATCGCGACTCGAGTTGATGTCCTAGAACGCCATGAATCGTCTGCTGTGGACTCTTTGACTAAATTTCGGGAAGTACTATGCCACCAACGAGACGATATCTCCTTCTTAAAGTCGCGCATTGAGGATATGGATAATCGCGGCCGGCGAAATAATATTAGAGTCAGGGGCCTGCCGGAGAGCGTCCAACAAACAGAACTGGTAGACGCCTTATCTAAGATATTTGGGGAACTTATTGACCTGGATCCGAATAAGGACATTATATTCGACAGAGCTCACAGAGCCCTTCGTCCTCGAGGCTTGCCCTCCGACAGACCACGGGACGTGATTTGTAGGCTCCACTATTACGCCCAAAAAGAGGAGATAATGAGGTCGGCCCGTCAACTAGACAACATTAAATTTAAGGGTGACAAGATCCAGATATTCCCTGACCTTGCCTGGTCAACCTTACAACAACGTCGCGCCTTGAAACCTCTTACGGACTCCCTCAGGAAGCTCGAGTTGAAGTACAGATGGGGCTTTCCATTCTCCCTCCAGATCTCTCACGGCAGCAAAATTGCAAGTCTTTCTAGACCGTCGGACTTACTGGCTTTCTTCACGACTCCAGGTATCCCCCCGGTTCCGGTTCCTGACTGGGACGCCTTTCACCACCTTCCGGACTTACCTGTTGTACTCCCTCCAGATGACGCGTGGCAGCAGGTTCGCACCCCGCGGATGCGGGGATCCACTCCTGGCCCACGACTTCCGAAGCCTCCTTGAATGAGATGCCTCGTCCCGAGTGGATGTGAATTTGCTTGTTGAATACGCTATACATTGAGTACTTCTCTTTCTTCACAGTGCAATGTGTTGTTCACCAATGTGATCGGTTTTTGCTTTTGTTTTTGTTTATATTTTTTTTCTTCCCTTATGTTGTCATGTATTTTTATTTTTTATTCTTGTTTATGTGGATGGATAACAGTGTACAGACACTAAAGTCTACTGAAACCCGGCTTGATAATTTGAGGTTTGTCTGTACGCTCTTATGCCAATATATCTACTTATATATTTGTATGTTATATTTTTCATGTTCCACATATGCCTAGTGCATATCTCGGTAATACCGTATCTTTAACGAGTCTCTATTTTGGGAGTGGTCGCTGTCCTGAACCCCCCGCAGGACCCCAATATGCTGCATCCCCTGTTTCTTTGGACCGGGAGTCGGCAGGATTCCGCTCCTGTCCTTTTTGCAGCAATTTTGGTAGTAATACCACTTCGGCTTAATGTTAAAGTATTTTTTGGCGGAGATTTTCCCGCCGCAGTTTTTTCTTTCTATTTCTTTGCTTTTCTTTTTTTCCTATCTCCCCCCCCTGTTGTTTTTCCCCCACTTTTCCCAAGGTCTGCCGATGGGAAGACTATCGTGAAACGATTGGATCTGACTGACAATGGGGGTGAGTGATCTACACGTAACTACCCTTAACGTCAAAGGGCTGAACATTCCTGAAAAAAGGTCTAAACTTCTTAAATGGCTTAGAGACGAGAAAATAGACGTTGCTTTTATTCAGGAAACACACTTCAAGATAGGACACGCACCGTCCCTAAAATGTCACTACTACCCGCATGTTTTCCTGTCCAATAACTCGGCTGGTAAGACACTAGGTGTAGCCATCCTACTTGCCCGCCATCTGCCTGTTCTCAATGTAGCCTCCCACAGAATAGCTGAAGGTAGGGGGTTGCTGGTGAAATGCGACATACATGGCCAACGTTTCTCCTTTTTAAATATATATGCCCCTAACGCTAAACAACCCTCCTTTTTATCCTCCGTTCTAGAAGACGCGGAACCTCTATTGGAGGGGGTGGTAGTGATGGGGGGTGATCTGAATTGGACCCTGGATCCTCGCCAGGACAATTCTAAACAGATCTCCTGCAAGCCAGAGAGGGAGCATAGGGGAATGAGGCGTGCTCTGCTTGACCACCAGCTGATCGACACTTGGAGATTGACACACCCCACTGATATAGATTACACCTATTTCTCACATCCACACCAGACATACTCCAGGATTGATTATTTATTTTTAAGTCACCGACACTTACACCTTCTGTCTGAGGCCTCTATAGGACAGATTGTATGGTCCGATTATGCCCCAGTCAACCTCACCATACGCTTACCTCCCAACACACATCGCCAATGGTCCTGGCGTTTCAATGACACTTTCTTACAAGATGCAGACTGTAAGTCCCGAATTGATAATGCTTTGGACTCTTATATTTGTACCAATGACTTAGATGACATCTCCAAAGTCTCAGTATGGGAAGCACACAAATGTGTCATCAGGGGGGTTTGTGTTCAAATAGGATCCTTACGCAAAAAGCAGAGAGAGAAACTCAGAGAGGATCTACTGTCTAAAATACAATCTCTAGAACTTCTACATAAAAAATCCCAAACCCCACAACACTACGCCAATCTCGAAACTGCTAGGGCGGCTCTGAATAAGTTACTCTCAGATAGAGTCAAGTTTTCTTATCGGAAGTGCCGTAGCAGATACTATCAATGGGGCAACAAGCCTGGAAAATTACTGGCCAAAGCACTTAGAGAACAACGTGCTCTTACTTTCATTCATACAATTAAAGACAATCATGGCCAACCCCAACATCAGACACCTCACATAGCCAGGGCCTTTAAGACATATTACTATACTCTGTATAACCTCTCCGGCCCAACCGGCAGAATTGATAGGTCGTCCCATCAAAAAGCCATAGCTGACTATTTAAGGACCTTACATTTCCCTACACTGACCGCAACAGAAGCAGAAGATCTAGACACCCCTTTTTCTACAGAGGAGGTTCAGAGTTATTGAATCCTCTCCTAATGGCAAGAGTCCCGGCCCCGACGGATATACTATTGCCTATTACAAAGCATTTAAAGAGAAATTGATCCCCATACTCACAAGAGCCTTTAACACTATATCTGATCAATCGCCCTTCTCCCCACAATCTCTCGAAGCCCATATTGCAGTTCTACCCAAAGAGGGTAAAGACCCCAGTCTTTGCTCGAGCTACCGCCCAATCTCCCTATTAAATATTGATATAAAGCTTTTCGCTAAATTGATTGCAAACCGCCTTAAACTACTGTTGCCTGGCTTGATACACGGAGATCAAGCTGGATTTGTTTTAGGCCGAGAAGCCAGGGACAATACCACCAAAGTGCTCAGTATGATTCACTATGCGGGTCAGCTCTCATCCCCATCCATCCTCCTGTCAACCGATGCAGAAAAAGCTTTTGACAGAGTGGACTGGGATTTTATGACCGGAATATTGAGGCATCTGGGACTTGGTAGCACCTGTCTCCACAGAATCCTATCCCTATATACCTCCCCATCCGCCAAAATTAGGATTAATGGCACCCTTTCTGACTCCTTTCCAATCTTCAACGGTACGCGACAGGGATGCCCGCTATCCCCATTGCTCTTTGTCCTCTGCATGGAAGCACAAGCCCGAAGCATTAGGGCTAACCCAAATATTTCGGGCCTGTTAGTAAGGGGAACCGAATACAAACTGGCATTATATGCCGATGATCTACTCGCAATAATCACGAATCCGGTCACCTCTCTGCCAAACTTAATGGTGGAGTTTGAGAAGTTTGGAGTCCTCTCTAACTTCAAAATAAATTATTCCAAATCTATTGCCATGAACTTAACTACACCTCCTGCAATAGTAGAAAGCTTGAAACAAGCCTTCCCCTTCACTTGGCATGATCATAAATTAAAATATTTGGGGGTATTACTGACCAATGACTTATCCAAAGTGTTCTCCCTAAATTTTAAACCCTTACTGTCTAGGCTTCGTTTAGACTTCCTGTTGTGGAAAAAGCTGAGACTGTCCTGGTTCGGAAGGATCAACGTAGTTAAAATGAATGCCCTCCCCAGGATTTTATTCTTTCTCCAGACCCTTCCGATACACATCCCCCTGCTATGGCTTCGAGATGTCCAGAGGCTTATCCGTACTTTTGTATGGGGTGGTAATACACCTAGATTTAAACATGATATTTTGTTCAGGAGAAAACATCAAGGAGGGCAACAACTCCCACATATCCCTAACTATTACCACGCAGTACACCTGAATAGGATACTGGAATGGACACGTCCCAAGGATCGCAAACAATGGGTCCTCCTGGAGGAGGGCTGTCTCCCATATTATATAGAAATTGCACCTTGGCTTCCTTCCCTCCCGAAGGTGTCACACCCCACGGTCTCTCCCACGCTCAAATTATGGGCCAAGCTGAGATCCCAGAGTTATATATCCTCCAAATGGTCCCCCTTAACCTCTTTTCTCTATAACTCCGATTTTGCCCCGGGCCTCCAAGGGACTGCTTTTCGCCCCATGGGCAGAAGCTGGGATCTTTAGAGTTGGTCAGCTGGTGAGCTCGGGTAGGGTGCGCTCTTTTTCAGATGTTCAGTCCTCTTGGAACCTACACAGTGCTGAGTTTTGGAGGTTCCTGCAGGTCCACCATTTCATATCATCTCCCAAGAACTTCTCTGATGTAACTAGAGACCTCCCCCAGTTCACCCACACATACTATTTCACAAATTTATACGTTGATAATGGAAAATTTCTTCCCACAACCTCCTACCTTCATGGCTTCCTGGGAAAGGGAATTGTCGGGGCTACCTACTCAAATTAACTGGGAATCCGTGTTTAAGAACGCTCAGGCGAGTTCTTTATGCATTTCGACATTAGAGACCCTTTATAAACTTATATATAGGTGGTATAGGACCCCTCGTGTTCTTAACAGAATGTTCCCCTCTCTTTCGAATATGTGTTGGAGATGCAAAAATGCCCCAGGGAGTTTTATACATATTTGGTGGGATTGCCCTCTTATAACTCCATATTGGGCAGAAGTATTTAAATGCACCGAACAGATAGTAGGTGACAAAATCCCAAGAGATCCAGATTTCTGGCTCCTTAATCACACCTCCGCAGGATCATACTCCTACAAACATTCCCTGTTAAGACACCTTTGTAACGCTGCTAAAGCGGTGATCCCAATTCTTTGGAGATCTACCTCTCCACCCTCAATTAAAATGTGGTTCACAAAGATTGATCACTTTTTGGACATGGAAGACCTGGTTTCCTTCTCATCTGGGAAAACAGTTAACTTCATAGCTATTTGGTTTCCCTGGTACGACTTTAAAGACACATCGCAGTATGGGTCCTATATTGCGACATAACCCCCCCTCATGTTGGTAAACAGGCCCATATTCATATCTGTATCATTATCTATACCCATACCCATATTCTGATAATGCTGTTTCAGTACTGCGGCCCAGACTCAGGATTGGTAGAGATCACCCATACGCTCCCCAAATAGTCTGCCCGCACCATGCAGACCGACACACCTGACCCTGCCCACCCTAACCTTTCCTTGCTTATCCTCTTTTCCTCTTCTCTTCTTCTTTGTTTTTTTTTCTCTCTTTCCCACTCACTGATGCTGTTTTGATATTATGCTCTTCTCTTATAAGCTTTAATGATGACAGAAATGCAGACAGATATTTTTCGGCTAAGGGCGCTCTATGTGTGGTGTACTGATGGATATATGCTATGCGATATTTTTGTATGCCCTCCTTTCTGTCTTTTGAAAATGTTTCTGTAATGTTTCTGAATACTACGTTGACTAATAAAAACAGTTTACACAAAAAAAAAAGCAAAATCAGGTTGGTTTTGCTTTTTTAACCACTTATCCGATGATTTTTCCCATCAAAACCATTCATATAGGTTTTTTATTTTTTTTTATTTAATATAGTTTAAAAATAAGAATTTACTTACCGATAATTCTATTTCTCGTAGTCCGTAGTGGATGCTGGGGACTCCGTCAGGACCATGGGGAATAGCGGCTCCGCAGGAGACAGGGCACAAAAATAAAGCTTTAGGATTAGGTGGTGTGTACTGGCTCCTCCCCCTATGACCCTCCTCCAAGCCTCAGTTAGGATACTGTGCCCGGACGAGCGTACACAATAAGGAAGGATATTGAATCCCGGGTAAGACTCATACCAGCCACACCAATCACACCGTATAACTTGTGATCTGAACCCAGTTAACAGTATGACAAACGTAGGAGCCTCTGAACAGACGGCTCACAACAATAACAACCCGAATTTGTTTGTAACAATAACTATGTACAAGTATTGCAGACAATCCGCACTTGGGATGGGCGCCCAGCATCCACTACGGACTACGAGAAATAGAATTATCGGTAAGTAAATTCTTATTTTCTCTAACGTCCTAAGTGGATGCTGGGGACTCCGTCAGGACCATGGGGATTATACCAAAGCTCCCAAACGGGCGGGAGAGTGCGGATGACTCTGCAGCACCGAATGAGAGAACTCAAGGTCCTCCTCAGCCAGGGTATCAAATTTGTAGAATTTTGCAAACGTGTTTTCCCCTGACCAAGTAGCAGCTCGGCAGAGTTGTAATGCCGAGACCCCCCGGGCAGCCGCCCAGGATGAGCCCACTTTCCTTGTGGAATGGGCTTTGACAGATTTAGGTTGTGGCAAGCCTGCCACAGAATGTGCAAGTTGAATTGTGCTACAAATCCAACGAGCAATCGTCTGCTTAGAAGCAGGAGCACCCATCTTGTTGGGTGCATACAATATAAACAGTGAGTCAGACTTTCTGACTCCCGCCGTTCTTGAAATATATATTTTCAATGCCCGGACCACGTCCAACAACTTGGAATCCTCCAAATCGTTAGTAGCCGCAGGCACCACAACAGGCTGGTTCAGGTGAAACGCTGACACCACCTTAGGCAGAAAATGAGGACGCGTCCGCAGTTCTGCCCTGTCCGTATGGAAAATCAGATATGGGCTCTTATATGATAAAGCCGCCAATTCTGATACTCTCCTGGCTGAAGCCAGGGCCAGTAGCATGGTTACTTTCCATGTAAGATACTTCAAGTCCACCGATTTGAGCGTCTCAAACCAATGGGATTTGAGAAAATCCAAGACTACATTAAGATCCCACAGTGCCACTGGGGGCACAACCGGGGGCTGTATATGTAGTACTCCTTTTACAAAAGTCTGGACTTCAGGAACTGAAGCCAATTCTTTCTGGAAGAAAATCGACAGGGCCGAAATTTGAGCCTTAATGGACCCCAATTTGAGGCCCATAGACAATCCTGTTTGCAGGAAATGTAGGAATCGACCCACTTGAAATTCCTCCGTGGGGGCCTTCCTGGCCTCACACCACGCAACATATTTTCTCCAAATGCCGTGATAATGTTGTGCAGTCACCTCCTTCCTGGCTTTTACCAGTGTAGGAATGACCTCTTCCGGAATGCCTTTTTCCCTTAGAATTCGGCGTTCAACCGCCATGCCGTCAAACGCAGCCGCGGTAAGTCTTGGAATAGACACGGTCCCTGCTGAAGCAGGTCCCGTCTTAGAGGTAGAGGCCACGGATCCTCCGTGAGCATCTCTTGAAGTTCCGGGTACCAAGTTCTTCTTGGCCAATCCGGAGCCACTAGTATCGTTCTTACTCCCTTTTGCCGTATAATTCTCAGTACTTTTGGTATGAGAGGCAGAGGAGGGAACACATACACTGACTGGAACACCCACGGTGTTACCAGAGCGTCCACAGCTATTGCCTGAGGGTTTCTTGACCTGGCGCAATACCTGTCCAGTTTTTTGTTGAGGCGGGACGCCATCATATCCACCATTGGTTTTTCCCAACGGTTCACAATCATGTGGAAGACTTCTGGATGAAGTCCCCACTCTCCCGGGTGTAGATCGTGTCTGCTGAGGAAGTCTGCTTCCCAGTTGTCTACTCCCGGAATGAATACTGCTGACACTGCTATCACATGATCTTCCGCCCAGCGAAGAATCTTTGCAGCTTCTGCCATTGCTGTCCTGCTTCTTGTGCCGCCCTGTCTGTTTACGTGGGCGACTGCCGTGATGTTGTCCGACTGGATCAACACCGGCTGACCCTGAAGCAGGGGTTTTGCCAGACTTAGAGCATTGTAAATCGCTCTTAGCTCCAGTATATTTATGTGAAGAGACATCTCCAGGCTTGACCATACTCCCTGGAAGTTTCTTCCCTGTGTGACCGCTCCCCAGCCTCTCAGACTGGCATCCGTGGTCACCAGGACCCAGTCCTGTATGCTGAATCTGCGGCCCTCTAACAGATGAGCACTCTGCAACCACCACAGAAGAGACACCCTTGTCCGTAGCGATAAGGTTATCCGCTGATGCATCTGCAGATGTGATCCGGACCATTTGTCCAGCAGATCCCACTGAAAAGTTCTTGCGTGGAATCTGCCGAATGGAATCGCTTCGTAAGAAGCCACCATCTTTCCCAGGACTCTTGTGCATTGATGCACAGACACTTTCCCTGGTTTTAGGAGGTTCCTGACAAGTTCGGATAACTCCCTGGCTTTCTCCTCCGGAAGAAACACCTTTTTCTGAACCGTGTCCAGAATCATTCCCAGGAACAGCAGACGTGTCGTCGGGGTCAACTGAGATTTTGGAAAATTCAGAATCCACCCGTGTTGTTGCAGCACTAGTTGGGTTAGTGCTACTCCGTCCTCCAGCTGTTCTCTGGACCTTGCCCTTATCAGGAGATCGTCCAAGTAAGGGATAATTAATACGCCTCTTCTTCGCAGAAGAATCATCATTTCGGCCATTACCTTGGTAAAGACCCGAGGTGCCGTGGACAATCCAAACGGCAGCGTCTGAAACTGATAATGACAGTTTTGCACCACGAACCTGAGGTACCCTTGATGTGAAGGGCAAATTGGGACATGCAGGTAAGCATCCTTTATGTCCAGGGACACCATAAAGTCCCCTTCTTCCAGATTCGCTATCACTGCTCTGAGTGACTCCATCTTGAACTTGAATTTTTGTATGTACAGGTTCAAAGATTTCAGATTTAGAATAGGTCTTACCGAGCCGTCCGGCTTCGGTACCACAAATAGCGTGGAGTAATACCCCTTTTCCTGTTGTAGGAGGGGTACCTTGACTATCACCTGCTGAGAAAACAGCTTGTGAATGGCTTCCAATACCGTCGCCCTGTCTGAGGGAGACGTTGGCAAAGCAGACTTTAGGAACCGGCGAGGGGGAGACTTCTCGAATTCCAACCTGTAACCCTGAGATACTACCTGCAGAATCCAGGGGTCCACCTGTGAGCAAGCCCACTGTGCGCTGAAATTCTTGAGTCGACCCCCCACCGCTCCTGAGTCCGCTTGTAAGGCCCCAGCGTCATGCTGAGGGCTTTGCAGAACCCTGGGAGGGCTTCTGTTCCTGGGCAGGGGCTGCTTGCTGCCCTCTCTTACCCCTTCCTCTGCCCCGAGGCAGATATGACTGTCCTTTTGTCCGCTTGTTCTTATAGGAACGAAAGGACTGCGGCTGAAAAGACGGTGTCTTTTTCTGTTGGGAGGGGGTCTGAGGTAAAAAGGTGGATTTTCCGGCAGTTGCCGTGGCCACCAGATCCGATAGACCGACGCCAAATAATTCCTCCCCTTTATACGGCAATACTTCCATATGTCGTTTGGAATCCGCATCACCTGACCACTGTCGCGTCCATAAACTCCTTCTGGCAGATATGGACATCGCATTTACTCTCGATGCCAGAGTGCAAATATCTCTCTGAGCATCTCGCATATAAAGGAAAGCATCCTTTAATTGCTCTATAGTCAATAAAATACTGTCCCTATCCAGGGAATCAATATTTTCAGTCAGGGAATCCAACCAGACGACCCCAGCACTGCACATCCAGGCTGAGGCGATGGCTGGTCGCAGTATAACACCAGTATGTGTGTATATACTTTTTAGGGTAGTTTCCAGTCTCCTATCAGCTGGATCCCTGAGGGCGGCCGTATCAGGAGACGGTAATGCCACTTGTTTTGATAAGCGTGTGAGCGCCTTATCCACCCTAGGGGGTGTTTCCCAGCGCGCCCTAACCTCTGGCGGGAAAGGGTATAATGCTAATAACTTTTTTGAAATTAGCACTTTTCTATCTGGGTTAACCCACGCTTCATCACATACATCATTTAATTCCTCTGATTCAGGAAAAACTACAGGTAGTTTTTTCACCCCCCACATAATACCCCTTTTTGTGGTACTTGCAGTATCAGAGATATGCAAAGCCTCCTTCATTGCCGTGATCATATAACGTGTGGCCCTACTTGAAAATACGTTTGTTTCATCACCGTCGACACTAGATTCAGTGTCTGTGTCTGGGTCTGTGTCGACCGACTGAGGTAAAGGGCGCTTTACAGCCCCTGACGGTGTCTGAGACGCCTGGGCAGGTACTAACTGGTTTGCCGGCCGTCTCATGTCGTCAACTGATTTTTGTAATGTGCTGACATTATCACGTAATTCCATAAACAAAGCCATCCATTCCGGTGTCGACTCCCTGGGGGGTGACATCACCATTATCGGCAATTGCTCTGCCTCCACACCAACATTGTCCTCATACATGTCGACACACACGTACCGACACACAGCAGACACACAGGGAGTGCTCTTATCGAAGACAGGACCCCACTAGCCCTTTGGGGAGACAGAGGGAGAGTTTGCCAGCACACACCCAAGCGCTATAATATATATGGGAACAACCTTATATAAGTGTTGTTCCTTATAGCAGCTTAAATATATCAAAATATCGCCAAAAAATGCCCCCCCTCTCTGTTTTACCCTGTTTCTGTAGTGCAGTGCAGGGGAGAGTCCTGGGAGCCTTCCTCACAGCGGAGCTGAGCAGGAAAATGGCGCTGTGTGCTGAGGAGAATAAGCCCCGCCCCCTATTTCGGCGGGCTTTTCTCCCGGAGTTTTAGATATCTGGCATGGGTTAAATACATACATATAGCCTCAATGGCTATATGTGATGTATTCTTTTGCCATAAAGGTATTAAATATTGCTGCCCAGGGCGCCCCCAGCAGCGCCCTGCACCCTCCGTGACCGCTTGGTGTGAAGTGTGTGACAACAATGGCGCACAGCTGCAGTGCTGTGCGCTACCTTCATGAAGACTGAAGAGCCTTCTGCCGCCTGTTTCCGGACCTTCAATCTTCAGCATCTGTAAGGGGGGTCGGCGGCGCGGCTCCGGGACGAACCCCAGGGTGAGACCTGTGTTCCGACTCCCTCTGGAGCTAATGGTGTCCAGTAGCCTAAGAATCCAATCCATCCTGCACGCAGGTGAGTTGAAATTCTCTCCCCTAAGTCCCTCGATGCAGTGAGCCTGTTGCCAGCAGGACTCACTGAAAATAAAAAACCTTAAAAACTTTTTCTAAGCAGCTCTTTAGGAGAGCCACCTAGATTGCACCCTGCTCGGACGGGCACAAAAACCTAACTGAGGCTTGGAGGAGGGTCATAGGGGGAGGAGCCAGTACACACCACCTAATCCTAAAGCTTTATTTTTGTGCCCTGTCTCCTGCGGAGCCGCTATTCCCGATGGTCCTGACGGAGTCCCCAGCATCCACTTAGGACGTTAGAGAAAAGTATTTTGTAAAATGTTTAAATATATTTTATACAGTACATCTGCAGAAGGGATCACCTTGTCAAAAACTGGAGGACACAGTGGGGCGGCGCAGTTGCATGTGATCTGACCATGCCAGTTAAGTGGTTAAAAGATGCAGAAATTCATTTGGGCCAATAAACACCTCAGAATCTCACTTTATAAGCTGCAACAGTCCACCGAACTGGGCGGTGTTAATCTGCCCTGCATCAGAAGTTAAGGTGGCCATACATTAAGCAGAGGTATCTCATGCAGCCTCGCATGCGATACTTCGACAACTCCCCGCCGGCGGCTATATCGCATACGATACATTGTATGCGGTCATTTAGCATACGATATTTCGCATGCGATCCCATTCACTGCCCAGGGATACGATGAACGATACAATGTATCCTGTGTGGCATAAAGTGTAAAAGGGGCTCTACTGTGTGGTGTAATGTGTATAAGGGGTACTACATTGTGGCATAAATTGTGTTAAAGTCGGAAAAAGAAGACAATACAAACTACACACAGATTGGCGCTTCTCGGTGGTAGCGTAAGGACGCAATTGACGTGTATGGATGCACCATGCTTCTTTACCATACATCATGCATAGAGTCACACGGCGTGCGTGTTGCAGCGTGGTGGGTGTATATACGGTAAAAGGCGCCATAAACGCCATAAAGATGCACACAGACACATATTTCATACAACACATAAATTACACATAGTTAAAACATGTCCAGCAACAGACTTGTATTATATGGTATTTATATAATAGAGTGTAACATCAGATATATATGTATTATTGGAACGGATCAAGTTAATTATATCATGCTTAGTGTCAAAATGATCAGGAGAATGTGTGTATTAATTTGATAGCTATGGGTAGATTGTAGCACTTTGCAACAAATAGTTATGACCAAATGTATTAATACAAAGGACTTCCTGAAGATTTGAAACTGGCTTCACAGCATGGTCCTGGGGGCAAACACATGTGTTTGCAACATAGGACAAAAGCCCTCACACTGCCTATGAGCCGTCGAGTTCTTGAGAGGTCTGGCCTCTGGACCAATGGAAGCAGATAAAACCCACTGTTGTATACACCCATTATTTTACTGTATAAAAATAGGGACCCAAAAGCAGGCAGCTCTCCGATACATTCTTATTCACTCTCACACACACACATATACACTCTCACACACATTCTCATTCACACTCATACATTCTCATTCACTGTCACACACACACACACACACACACACCCTTATCAGAAGTCTCCTACCTGATGACTGGCAGCCTGAAACCAGTGAAACTAAGCGTATGTATATTGGCTGTAACGGATTCTTATGTAACTGCAACTGCTTCTTTTATAACTAACTCTGTAACCATATTTCAGCGTACTTTTATAGAATATGGTAATAAGATGCGCCTTGCGTCCGCAGTATATATTAACGCTGGCATTGAAATGTTTATTTAATATAATTAGAAATTCACAATTGCATAAGGGGTACTACTCTGTGTTATAATGTGAATAACGGACACTACTTTATTAAACTTCAGAAAGTATACCGCAGTGCTTATATTTGTACACACATGTACCATAATCAATGAGCACAGTATAAACTGGTTTGTGGATCACTTTATTTTGAACAGCAACAAAGATGACAATACAAGAATAAATCAAACATAAAAAAACACAACACAGCTCATTTAAAGCATACAGCTGACCCAAGAGAATAAATAGATTACTGCAACTCCAACATGTTACATAGCAAATTGGTTTATAATCCTCGTCATTACTGAAGACCTCCAGCAAGTCACTGTCTGTAATGATCAGCATAGAAACATCTTCATTGCCAGCTACATGAAAAAGCAGGACAGGGTGTTGGATAAAGATCCAGTAGTAATGGTGGAGTGTGTGAGGCCAAGTCCACTTGTGCAAGTACATACACAATCCTGCAGGAATGATATAGCAGCTTTAGTCCATGAATATACATTTCCCCTAAGCACAGTGTACTTGTGTGCTAAACTAATATTCAATATATGTAAATTCCTAGAGATATGTGACATCACTAAAAGCATACGCCTGAAGCTCCAGTGATGTCATTAGTTAGAGGTAAACTGATAGGCTGTATTCTCATTATTATTGGTTAAACCCACAAAATGGACTGCCTCCGCCGTGTGTGTAAGTGACTGGCATGCTGCCATCTTAATGTACTACACCACCAGCAGAGTCAGAGTGACCTCACCTCTCAAACAGTGACTGCTCGGCCATCCTTTATAATGATCTGCCTGCAAATGGACTGAACAACTTCTGAGGTGGTGCCCTGTCCCCCAATATCAGGGGTGTGCATCTGTGAGGAAGAGAAACCATATACATTTTACAAGTAGAGGCACGGTAAGTTTTATGTATTTGTACTGAACATTGGGCTGGATGGGGTGGCTTTATAAATAAACAAGGAAACCAATACAGAGCTCACAGGCCACTATAATGTCACAGCTAATTATTTATTTATTACCAGTTATTTATATAGCGCACACATATTCTGTAGCACTTTACAGAGAATATTTGGCCACTCACATCAGTCCCTGCCCCAGTGGAGCTTGCAATCTATATTCCCTACCACATGTACATGCACATACACACTAGGGATCATTGTCGTCAGTGGCCAATTAACCTACCAGTATATTTTTGAATTGTGGGAGGAAACTGGAGTACCAATGCAGGTAAGGGGGAGAATACACAAACTCCACTCAGCCAGGGCTGTGGTGGGCATTGAACCCAAGACCTCGGTGCTTTGAGGCAGTAATACCTAATCAAATCAATGCCATTAATGACATTACACCATCTATGCTGCCCTGATTTCAAAAGATGAATGCAGAAACCTACCTGACCAGACTGCTATTGAGTGGTTACAATGCAATGGCTACATACCATCAAAAGACATGGTGCTATGGCACCCCTGTTCGCTGGCACCCTTCCGATGCCACCCCTAGTCCTGACTTAGTCAAGGCAGTACAGATTTCAAGAAAAAGCAAAACCGTTCCTTACTGCAGGGAGCGTTGATAAGTGTATGCAGTTTATAGCTGCCAGCACCAATGCAGACGTGTTTTTAGTTAAGGGGAGGAAACGTGTCCTAATTAAAATGTTGGGAAGTATAAGTATAGATAATTTACAAATGTTTATAGGCTGGGTTTCCTGAGGGCTACAGTATGTTGAAGTTGTAAGTTTTGTTATGCAATGCCCCAGATCAGGGGTGGGGAACCTGCGACCCTCCAGCTGTTGTTGAACTACATATCCCAACATGCCCTGCAACAGTTTTAGCATCGCCAAATAGCAAAACTGTAGCAGGGCATGCTGGTATGTGTAGTTCAAGTAAAGGTATATAATTTGCACACCGCGCCAATAATCACCTGCAGCTTAGGTATACCTAGGATGAGACTCCTCACCAGTCTCAGAACAATCGGAAATACAATACAATTAGGTATAACAATAGCGCTGATAACAGTTGATCACATACAGAGTCAGCTTACATCAATAATGATATTCCACTTGTTCAGTCACTCAATACTCTATGCGTAGCAATCCACTGGTGGATGTATTCACCTCTTTTAGAGGGAGGGATTCACCTTTAGATAATCCAAAAACAAATGGACATGGTGCAAGTACAGCCAGATAATTTGGATAAAAGGTGATTTTATTACAAAAAACTCACAAACAGAGAAAGAAAATAGGCATATAACCACTTTTGTGGGTTAAGGACATATGACCAGGCATCAACACTGTTACCCTCCCAGATCGTTAACAAGGAAGCAGATCGGAGTTCCGGAACCTCGAATCCACTGGTAAACAGGAAGCCGTTCAGTCCAACAGTAGTCCCCAGAAACGTCAGTCACCACGCCTGGCGTGGTGACTGACGTTTCTGGGGACTACTGTTGGACTGAACGGCTTCCTGTTTACCAGTGGATTCGAGGTTCCGGAACTCCGATCTGCTTCCTTGTTAACGATCTGGGAGGGTAACAGTGTTGATGCCTGGTCATATGTCCTTAACCCACAAAAGTGGTTATATGCCTATTTTCTTTCTCTGTTTGTGAGTTTTTTGTATTAAAATCACCTTTTATCCAAATTATCTGGCTGTACTTGCACCATGTCCATTTGTTTTTGGATTATCTAAAGGTGAATCCCTCCCTCTAAAAGAGGTGAATACATCCACCAGTGGATTGCTACGCATAGAGTATTGAGTGACTGAACAAGTGGAATATCATTATTGATGTAAGCTGACTCTGTATGTGATCAACTGTTATCAGCGCTATTGTTATACCTAATGGTATGTGTAGTTCAACAACAGCTAGAGGGCCAAAGGTTACCCACGCCTGCCCTACATCATGGGTCTTCAACCTGCGGCCCTCCAGTTGCTGTGGAACTACACATCCCAGCATGCCCTGCCTCAGTTTTAGCATGCCTTAATAGCAATCTGTGGCAGGGCATGCTGGGATGTGTAGTTCCACAGTACCTGGAGGGCCGTAGGTTGAAGACCCATGCCCTAGATCAGACAGGTCACATGATCTTTAAGCAATACTGTGCATTAATTTGTGGGAATGACGTAGGACACAGTGCTAAGTTCAAGTATAACGTCCTACCACATATAGCACATAAATATGTACCGGAGGCAGGAAAGAAGCCTGGAAACATAGGTCTAAAGGTTTCCCCAATCATTTCATAGGGACTGAGCAATATGTACACTACTTAGATCACTAGAGAATGAGGAGGGTATTCAATTAGTGCAGTCTTTTTGACCAGTCAAAAAAACTGCACTTTTTGCCCGTTTTTAGGTCGAATTTACATTTGACCTATGGTCGAAAAATCAGGCACTGGCGAAAACATGTATCGGCTGATTTGCCGCCAATACACGTGTTTTGGCGAATTCACAGACGTTTTTGCGCATTCTTTGGTGCAATTTTCGCCCATACCAATTCAACAAAAAATAATAATAAATTAAGCGTCATGGGCGAAAATGGATTTAAAAATGGGCGAAAACGCCCGCAATTGAATACCTTGTGTTGAATTATTGACATTTTCTCGACCAGTCGAAAAAAAAGAAAGCACTTAATTGAATACCCCCCTAAGGTTCTAGAGAAACCAGTTATCCCATTACTGAAATGAGTAACCCTGTATTTGTATGTGACTTGTATATTTAGAAGTGGACTCTGTTGCCCAGGAAACACGGTCTCAGATGTGGCCAGCATCTCCGAGATTATGACTCGGTACGCGGCCAGAGTGGAACAAGACAGAGCCGTGAAATCCAGCTGCTTAGCCGCACATCAGACTACACCGCCTAACTTACCCGGTGTTCATTCATGCTGCCCAGAATAGCTTTCCGAATGCAGGCTGCGTAATTGTGCAACCTGTCAAAACAAAAGGCTGTTAGTACTAGAGCAGCTTCGTTACAGTAACAAATGCTGAATAGAGGGACAGACAGCAGGGTCTTCTACATCCTACAGTATGCAAGGGGTGAATGGCGTTATTAGTGTATGGTCGGTCATACTTCAGATGGTCTAACATCATGCAGCTGGCCAACAGCATTGCAGTGGGGTTTGCGATGTTCTTGTTGGCAATGCTTTTTCCTGTATTCCTGGTAGCCTGTAAAAAAAAAAAAAAAAAAGAGAGAAACTCAGTAATGACTGCTCTGCTTGAATGCCAACCCTGGCTTACTTATTTCAAAGGGAAATAAGAGCAAAATCATAGAAATTCATGCCAGCCCACTCTATGCCAGCAAAGTCCTCGCTCTACACAGGCCTACAGACTTTCCTGGCAGCATGCTGCTTTCCATATTGTATGGGATTCTTATATCTTGCGTTCTCTCTTCTACATTATTTTCTATTTGGTAACCTGTATCCACCCCATGTGACCACTGAAGTGCACCCAAAACGTCTGCCTCCTTTTCAGTATGGTCCTATTTTCTGAAATTGTAGAGCAGTTTGGATAAAATTTAATAGCCTGGAGGAAGCAGACTGTGCGGGATTTCGTGCAAGTCTGTCTGGATTTTTAAAGCGGCAATCATTTACATCGCAAAACCAACCTGGTTTTGCCGTGTAAATGATTACAGTTTTAAAAATCCAGACAGACTCACACGACGTCCCGCACAGCCTGCTTCCTGCGGCTATTACATTTTACCCCTGGAGTCCTTTTGGAGATAAGCGCTATATAAACATTACTATTATCCTTTTGCATGTTACCAAATCCAAATTCACACATGAGCCACTTGTCCTGTACATAACCTAATGTGATAAAGAAATAATAATCATAATAATAATTGTAAAGAAATAACCCCAGCAAGCTATCGAAACACCTTACCGTCTCAAATACAGCGTACACACGGCCGTAGTTAGCTCCAGGCACAAGACCCGGGCCACCAACCAGTCCTGCACAGACATTGTTCACTATGTTCCCATAAAGATTGGGCATCACCATGACATCAAATTGCTGGGGGTTGGACACGAGCTGCAATAAAGGAAAGGTTGCTCAAGAGAGACAGGAAATACATACGGTAAGTTATAACGATCACCAGCTCTAGTCGTTCTACACTACGATGAATGGCCTAAAGGACAGACTGAACATCTACACAATGCTGTATCAAGTAAAATGGTACAAAAGCAGATCTGTGACAACGCCAAATCTTGCCCTCTGCCATCATATTATAAAGAGCCACGAGTGAATGGTAAGCTGATTCACTTACCTGCATGGTGGTATTATCCACAATCATACTCTCAAAGGTGATGTCGGGATACCCAGAAGCTACCTCCTTGCAGCACTGAAGAAAGAGACCATCTCCCAGCTTCCTGTAGAAACAATCAGATGTTCTCTTCACCTTCCCATCATCCCACAACTGTGGCTGCAATTATCTTATGGCCAACCTAGGGGCATAACTAATATGGCACAGTTCAGAACACCAGATTTAAATGGTTAACATTATTTCTCTTTGCTACTTGGACTTTAGTAACCTGCTATTCAAGAACAATGACGGACAGAGCCGTGAGCATGTGAGGTGAACGTATACTAATTTAAGGCATATCACAAAAAATGCCAAAGATAGCATCAGTTTAAAGATGGTGCTGCTACTGTATCATACATGATGTTGGCTTTATGCACCGCTGTGATCTTCTTTCTTCCTTTCTCTCGTGCCAGTTTAAAGGCATAATCTGCGATGCGTAGAGAGTTGACTTGAGTGATGATCTTCAGACTTTCCACCACTCCAGACACACTCTGCAAAGCAAAAGATAAAGTAATCTCCTTTAGCATTCTATAACTAACTTTTGCAATAAGAAATAAAAGGGACAATGATACAATAAAATCTATGCAAAGCCATTAAAAGTCGATCTTATTTTGTCCTTCCTGCCCCCCCAAAACATGGTCCAAAAAAGGTTAGGGACTGGTGGACCCAACCCTAAGGTAGAGGGGTTCCGGACAATGGGTCGACAGTCATTAGGTCAAACCTATATGGTCAACAGGCACATGGTGGACATGGACAAAAGGTCGACACATGAAAGGTTGGCAGGTTCACATGTTTTGGGGGATTTTTCATGTTTTTGGACTTTTTACATCCTTGACTATCCATGTCACAAATCATAGCCTTTAGTAATCTTGTGGCCAACGAGTGAGGCACTGTGCCCAAAGCGAGGCAAGCGTAGCGGGCCCGTGAGGGAACGCGTTTCTACAAATGGTGGCTCCTGATTAAAAAACTATCCACACTAACCCTAAAAATGCAAAAAGAAAAGTGTGTCGAGCATTTTTGTGTCAACCTTTCATATGTCGACTTTATGAGGTTGACCTAATGACTGTAGATCTTGTATACCACACCCAAGGTAAAGTTGTTAGAAAATGGACCGACAAGCTAATAATATTCTAAATCATCACTGCTTGTTTAAAGGTTAACTCCCAAAATATGAACTTTATGCTTCACTCACACGGGGTGACTCAATTAGGGCAATTACTTTAGGCTGACCGCTGCTTGTACCTCTATAGGCTGCAAGAAGTAATCTTCTCGAATCTATATCCCGTGAAGCTGCTGGTAGACATTCTGGCAGCAATCGTGGTTAACTGGCCTGTAGACATAGTATTTACTGTTTCCTATTAATAAATAATTAACTGTGGCCACAACCTTAAGTATCTGCACAATTCAGATCTGGCCTCGGTGTATTAACCAGGGGCTGCACAGGACTTCTGACTCTCTCTCTGCCTGTCCACTGCCACATTGATGGCCCTGGACACTCCGATAGCTCTGCCTTAATAATGTCATGTGTTAAAGAACACTATAGTACATACGTAGCCATTGCTGGACATGCTGAATCTGTAAAGATGGCGTCAAAAATAAAATTCTGGAAAAACAAACTGTAATGACTATGGAAATAATTTATTTTTAACAGGAGACACCCTTTAAGTTTAATAAAAGTTTCAAAAGAGTTTATCAGTATGTGCAATGACATTTTAAAAACTCCCTATTTGACATTTTATATGTAATCAGATCGTTGTTACAGCATTCAAAATAGCTGGGCGCCCAAAGCACTACATGCCATGAAGGTGCTAATTACAAGTGGTTGCTAAAACACCCTACAAACATCAAAAGGGAAAATAGAATTGCATCGCAAACTGAAGTCATAGCGGAAAAAAAAAACTTTATTAGCATTGCCCAAACTGCAGCAAGAAATCATCTTTGATCCTGACAGGATACTATACTTGATAATTGTGCCCACTATAGAAGAGCAAACCTCATGTAAATAGAGACACGCACAGGTGCAAATTGTCATATTTTGTGTCACTATTTTGAACAATGTCAAATCAACTCTGTACTCGTAAGTGATCGTTTTGTGGAATTTATAGTCTATAAACAGAGCAGGAACGACGATGAATGCAGAATAAGTTGCACCCTGCATCATCTCCTTGAGAAGACAGCTGTGTGAACACTTACATCTCTCCACAGAGATCAAATGGTCCATTCAGCTCACAAAAACAGAACGGACGTACAGTATATCTGCATATGTTGCCTTATCCAAGGTTTCTGTTGTAAATTTTACACAATGCTCAATTCTTAGAAATAAATTGAACAATCTTACAAGTGTTCATTAATAAATGTAACAAATTAGGCCACCTCCTCTAACTGTATCTTCTGGTGTACAATGTATTCAGTTACAAAGAAGAATGCACAGGGTTGGGACTAGGATGTCTCTGCAGATGGCTGACCTCATGTTCTAGGCTGCTGTACTCTCCCTCCGTGTTCTCACGCACTATCAGGATGTCAATGTCCTTATGGCGTGTCTGCACCCCCGGCAGGCTCTGACAGTGGATAACATTAGCGTAAAGGTCTAGGCTTGTACTGGAGATATAAAAGAGAAATCACACAATGATCGTTGCAATATACTCGGATGTTTAATAGTGTTTCAGGTGTTTATCTATTGGCTTATACATAAGCATTTTGTGTTTTTACTAAATACAGTGCCTCTTTTTGTACACAGGGGGTTATTCAGGTTTGTTAGCAAACCAAAAAAGCACATTAATGAGTAAAACCATGTGCACTGCAGGGGAGGGGGCAGATATAACATTTGCAGAGAGAGTTAGATTTGGGTGGGTTATTTTGTTTCTGTGCAGGGTAAATACTGGCTGCTTTATTTTTACACTGCAATTTAGATGTCAGTTTGAACACACCCCACCCAAATCTAACTCTCTCTGCACGTTATATCTGCCCCCGCTGCAGTGCACATGGGGGGTAATTCTGAGTTGATCACAGCAGGAATTTTGTTAGTAGTTGGGCAAAACCATGTTCACTGCAGGGGAGGCAGATATAACATGTGCAGAGAGAGTTAGATTTGGGTGGGTTATTTTGTTTCTGTGCAGGGTAAATACTGGCTGCTTTATTTTTACACTGCAATTTAGTCAGTTTGAACATACCCCACCCAAATCTAACTCTCTCTGCACCTGTTACATCTGCCCCCCCCCCCCCCCCCCCCCCTGCAGTGCACATGGTTTTGCCCAGCTGCTAAAAAATTTCCTGCTGTGATCAACTCAGAATTACCCACATGGTTTTGTCCATTAGTGTGCTTTTTTGGTTTCCTAACAAACCTGAATAAAGCCCTTAATTCATTGAGGACAGTTATTTATTTTGTGCACATTGGATATCATACAGCTCTCATGCAATTATATCTAAGATATGAACAATTGTATTCACTCTGCAGTTTTGGGTCATGTACAATCAACTGCGAAGATATAAAGGTTTAAAAAAAAAAAAAAACTATAACCAAAGATGAAAGATAAAGTAATGTATTAAGTAAAATATAAAGGATGGTATTTGAAAGCCAATGAATTTCAGTCTACTGGAGGTTAATAATAACTATAACATAACTAAACAGAGGTACGTATCCTCCCTATAAATTGTGTATGTGTTACCACATTACTTGTTGCAGGGCATTACATGTTAGCCTGCCACCTCCCAATGTAATACAAACCATTTTAGTGCCCCCTCCTTCCATAGGTGCATGTGTGCCGACCTACTGAACCCACCCACTATCACAGATTGGCTGATGTGTGCAGGACCCTCCCAGTGACATCATACATCTGCATGCGACCACGGTTAATAGAGTGGTGTGTGATTATCAGAGACACTCTCTCCTCCACCTGCTGCTAACATAATATATGACGTACAAAGTGGTGGGGGCAGGAAGAGAATAAATACTAGTTATTGGCAAGCTGATGAATTACACAGGGCTCTGGGTGGGGGGGAAGGGGAGGTGGAGAATAATTATTATATGGGGAGTGTTTGGAAATTAATAACGTAGTTCAGCCAAATTGGTTAACTCTGTGATTTAACCAATTTGTTTGAATACAATTTTTTGTCTCTTTTCCAGTGTTTGGGAGCAAATTGCCATTTGCTCTCATCCATTACCAGATTCTCATTCCAACCAGCCAGATCTGCCAGATAATCAAATAATGTATAGTGTATGCCCTGCTTGATTCTACTTCCACCAACCCCCCCCCCCCCCCCCCCCCCAAAAAAAAACACCTCACAAACAATAGACATTAATTTCCTTTTATAGGCATCCCCCGTGCAGATTAATTTAGCTATAAGAAGAAAGGGGCATATTCAATAACAATCGACATTCTTGTTATCACTCATTATGTATTTGAAATGGTGCTCCAACTAATCAGTTCCTAACTGTCCTGTGTTTGAAAAAAAAAGATATGATATTGGTTACCTACCGGTAAATCTTTTTCTCGTAGTCCATAAGGGATACTGGGGTCACTTAGTACGATGGGGTATAGATGGGGTCCAAAGGAGCCGGTGCACTTTAAATTTCTTCAACTGGGTGTGCTGGCTCCTCCCGTCTATGCCCCCTCCCACAGCCAGTCCAGGTAAAACTATGCCTGAAGGAGAATGGACATACTTGAGAGAAGGAACATAACAACGAGTGGAGAGATTCACACACCAGCACACCACAACATAAACCGACCAGCAACGGCTGGTAACAAAACAGCAACAGCTGAACAGGTAAACTTTTACAGAAGAAAAACCTGCAAAAAAGGCAACGCACTGAGGCGGGCGTCCAGTATCCCTTGTGGACTACGAGAAAAGGATTTACCGGAAGGTAACCAAAATCCTATTTTCTCTAGCATCCATAAGGGATACTGGGGTCACTTAGTACGATGGTGACGTCCCAAAGCTTCCAGAACAGGCGGGAATGTGCGGAGATATCTGCAGAACCGCCTGCCCAAACTGGGTATCCTCTTTGGCCAGGGTATCAAACCTGTAGAACTTCACAAAGGTGTTCTACCCCAACCAGGTAGCAGCTCAGCATAGTTGCAAGGCTGAGACTCCACGGGCAGCTGCCCAGGAAGACCCCACCGATATTGTAGAGTGGGCCTTCAGAGACCGAGGAACAGGTAAGGTTGCCGACACATAGGCCTGTTGGATAGTAAGCCTAAGCCAACGAGCAATGGACTGCTTAGAAGCAAAGCAACCCTTTTTCTGCGCATCATATAGAGCACAAACAGGGAATCCGTCTTTCTGATCCAAACAGTCCTCTTGACATAGATCTTCAAAGCTCGCACAGCATCCAATGCCTCCAGAGGAGCAGAAGAGCCAGAACTAGACGGGACCACAATAGGTCGGTTCAAGTGGAATGCAGAGACAACTTTCGTCAGGAACTGCTGCCTAATCCTGAGCTCTGCTCTGTCTTCGTAAAAGACCAAGTATGGACTTTTACACATTAAGGACCCCAATTCTGAGACACACCTAGCAGAAGCCAGGGACAGCAACATTACTGTCTTCCACGTAAGGTACTTGTCTTCTACCGCCATCAAAGGTTCAAACCAGGAGGACTGTAGACACTCCAAGACCACATTCAAATCTCAGGGTGCCGTTGGTGGCACAAAGGGAGGTTGAATGTGAAGTACCCCTTGCAAGAAAGTCTGAACTTCTGGCAACATTGTCAACTTCTTCTGGAAAAAAATAGAGAGGGACGAAATCTGGACCTTGAGGGCGCCCAGACGTAGGCCCATATCCACTCCAGCCTGTAGGAAACGCAAAAAGCGTCACAGGCGACAATCTGCAGAAGGACACGTGCGCACCTCGCACAAAGAGACATCCCTCCTCCAGATATGATGGTAATGAGTTGACGTTACAGGCTTCCTGGCCTGAACCATGGTTGCAATAAAGGCCTTTGCGAGCTAGGATGTTCCGCTCAAGCTCCATGCCGTCAAACGAAGCCGCCGTAAGTCCGGGTAGACGAACGGTCCTTGTTGAAGATCTCTTCTCAGTGGCAGAGTCCAAGGGTCTTCAACGGACATGTCCAGAAGATCCGCGTACCACACCCTCCGTGGCCAGTCAGGGGCAATTAGAATTGCCTGGACTCTTTGATGCCTGATTCTCTATAGCACCCTTGGGAGCAACGGAATCGGCGGAAACAGGTAGACCACCCGGTAAGGCCACGGTGTCGTCAGTGCATCCACTGCTATTGCCTGAGGGTCCCTGGTTCTTGAACAATACCAGTGAAGCTTCTTGTTGAGCCGAGAAGCCATCAGGTCGATCTGCCGAAACACCTGTGGAAGGAGGCCCCCCCACTCTCCCGGGTGTAGGTCATGACGACTCAGAAAGTCCGCTTCCCAGTTGTCCACCCCTGGAATAAAGATGGCTGACATTGCTCTTGCATTTCTTTCAGCCCAGGGGAGTATCCTTGACACTTTTCTCATACAGGCTCTGCTCTTTATTCCTCCCTGTCGATTGATGTATGCCACTGCCATGGTGTTGTTCGACTGAACTTGAATGGCCTGATCCTGAAGCAGAGAAGAGGCCTATAGCAGAGCGTTGTAGATCGTCCGAAGTTCTGGAATGTTGATCGGAAGTAAGGCTTAGTGGGAGGACCACCTGCCCTGGAACTGAGCCCCTTGGGTGACAGCTCCCCAGCCCTGCGTCCGTTGTGAGGATCCAATCCTGAATCCCGAAACTTCAACCTTCCAGTAGGTTTGAGGACTGTAGCCACCACAGGAGGAAAACCCTGGCCTGAGGTGAGAGGCGTATGATCAGATGCATCTGAAGATGTGATCTGGACCACTTGCTCAGGAGATCCAACTAAAATGTTCTGGCATGGAACCTTCCGTACTGGATCGCCTCGTAAGAGGCTCCCATCTTTCCCAACAACCGTATGCAAAGATGGATGGATATCCGATTTGGCCTTAGAACCGCTCAGACCATCTCCTGGAGCGTCCTTGCCTTGTCCTCTGGGAGGAATACCTTCTGAGCCACTGTATCCAAAAACATTCCCAGGAACAGGAGCCGATGAGTTAGCTCCAGGTGAGACTTCTGTAAATTTAGAATCCACCCATGATGTGACAGAAGCTGAATAGTCTGGTTGATATTGAGCAATAGAAGCTCCCTGGATCTCACCTTTATCAAGAGATCGTCCAGGTAAGGGACGATGTTGACCTCCTGGACTCTGAGCTGAAACATCGTTTCTGCCATCACCTTCGTGAAGGCCCTCGGAGCCGTGGGCAGAGTCTGGAACTGGTAGTGGTCGTTCAACAGGGCACACCACAGGTAAGCCTGGTGGGGCGGCCAAATCAGGATAAGGAGATAAGCATCCTTTATATCCAGTGAAACCATGAACTCCTGTTTTTCCAGACCCGCAATCACTGCTCGCAGGGATTCCATCTTGAAATTGAAGACCTTTAGGTAAGGGTTCAAGGATTTTAGATTTAAAATGGGCCTTACCGAACCGTCCGGAGTCAGTACCACAACAGGTTGGATTAGTATCCCCTGTTTTCTATACGAGGCGGAACTGGAACTATAGCTTGGGTCTGACCCAGTCTTAGTACAGCCTCTTGTAATATCTCCAGTGATTCTTCAGAATGTGAAGTGGAGTGAATTTAAACACACTCTTTATGCCAGGGTAAACAGATCTTTTACTCAGGGATCCTGGCAGGAGCTTTTTTTAAATATGCTGACATATTTTAGAAAGCCCCCTAGCCTGGAATCCCTTAGGAGTCAAGGACCACCTTTATTCAGAAGTATTCATGAAATAGACTTGGTGCTCTGTTTTGTGATCCTGTAAAACAGGTCTGTTTCTCCTGAGGCACCACTGGCACTGCCCCCAATACTTGATGATCTCAGGTAAGCACATCTGGTGGGTGTAGCAACGACGGTAGGTACGTGGACCCACCGGTAGTGATCCATGAGATTCCTGAACCCAGCATTCACTAACCACTGACGTAATCATAAGCTCTGCGAGCAGAGAGTGTCATAGTAGTACTGCAGTACCCGGCTAATGTGCGGAGTGGACAGAGCAAGCTGTTTACCCATCTCCCTGTTCTAAATTTTCATATAATATATGGCTCCCAGATAGGGGACGTATCAAACATGAACAATAAGAACATATACTATTCTTGATCTTGGGCAGAAGGCTGAAAGGCGATGTACAGGCATTTATAATGCCTTTTTTTTTTTTTGTAACCGTCTCACATAGGAAGCTTTTAAACTCCTGCATATGCCACATAAGCATCATAAAGCCAGCTGGCGATGCTTTTCATTTTAACCCTGCTAAAGGTTACCGGCCTCTGTACCAATGGCCTGCGTAATCAAGCAGCCTACAGAGATGGGTCTCTAAGCTTGTGGTTATGTATTAGACATCAGTTTTCCATTTCGTGGGAAAGCACAGCATACGTCCCAACTGTTCCGATTTTCGCGGGACAGTCCCTTTTTTTGGGACTGTCCCGCTGTCCCACCCGCGGGCTGCAGTGTCCCACGGTGGTGGTGGGGGGGGGGGAGAGCAGTTGGGAGGCTCCTGCACTCGCTGCTCTGCTTAGCAGAGCAGCAGTGAATAGACGCCCCCTCAGTGACGAAAACGGGGGTGTGGCTCGCGATCGCGGGCCATCCTGCGAAGCCACGCCCCCTTTTTGGGTGGCCCGCACACGCAGATGTCCCTCCTTGCTAGAGACAGAAGTTGGGAGGTATGGCACAGGGAGAACATACAAACTCCACAACGCCAGGGTCATGAAGGGCACAGAACCCCCCCGACCCCAGTGATGTGAGGCAGCAATGCCAATCTCTGATAGACAACCCCCTTTGAACAGGTATTCCTGTTTATTTTTTTATATTGAGTTATCTACTTTAGGGGTTTTTCCAGACCTTTCTATCCTCTGGAGGGAAGGTAAGGCTGTATATGAATTTCTTAGTCACATGAATTATCATATTAGGCAGACTCCATGGTCCCCTGAATGCGTTACCAGTTAACTCCTTAATGGACTGGCTGTGGGACGGGGCATAGAGGGGAGGAGCCAGCACACCCAGTTGAAGAAATCTAAAGTGCACCGGCTCCTTTGGACCCCATCTATACCCCATCGTACTAAGTGACCCCAGTATCCATTATGGATGCTAGAGAAATAAAAGTTAAGAGATGATTGGTTGGTGCAGCAAAGATTATAAGGTTAAAACTTCTTTTGCAGTTTCTAAAGAAGAAAAGGGGAGAAGTTGCCCATTGCAACTAATCAGATTCTAGCTATCCTTTATTTAGTACACTCTACAAAATGATAGCTAGATGCTGGTTGGTTGATATGGGCAACTTCTCCACTTTTCCTCTTTGGAAGGTTTGATACATCTGCCAACTTGTATATGCAAGGGAGGGGGGAGGAGTCTTAATGCTGCTTTCAATGTTATAAAATACTTTATTTACCAGAGTGTAAAAACCGAGTGACCACCGTGGTTTATTTTGAAGCCGTGGCTCAACAATGAGATAATTAAGAAGTGGCTGCAGTTTACTTTCCTTTCTTACCACAAACTTAATGATCTATAGAATAATGGGGTTTTTTTTTTGTTTTTTTTTAAACTGAAACTGTACAAATAATATACTGTGTAACAGGATACATATTATATTGTCACTTACCGTAGCAAATTATTTCTCGATATGTAAGAGGGAGGCATGTTATGGTTTGTCTCAATGTTACCTGATAGCAAAACAAATAAACATACTTAGATCTTCTGCGCTGGACAAGTCCTTAAGACCTTAATAAATGTATATTAGTATGGCAGTATTGAGGTAGAGTTTGGGGCGTGAGGCCTCCTGGGTTGGTGTGACCGGTCCGCTTCAGGGCATCATGATGTAACACTCAATTTAGTACTCTTCAGCACCTTCTTTTTTTATCGCTCACCTATGTAAAGCTGGGTACACACTAGACAAAGGGCCGGATGTAATGCAGAGTCAGACGGCCGGAGCTCCGAGATTCCAGCCGAAATCGTACTTTCTTTAAAGCAGCGAACATTTACAAGGCAAAACTGCGTTACATCCGTCTAGTAGTTACCCACTATGTCGCTGACGATGCATGCTCCCGCGCGTCGTCAGCGACATCCTCCATCGACCCTGCATGCAGGGCCAACAGGCGACATTGCTAGCGGGGGCCATACTGCCGAGTGCACCATGGCCCCCTATGTCACCAAGTGTGTGTGCATTTGCCGCTCCCCCTGCCAGGTTCCGTCGCCAGCGATGTTGCTGGGTACACACATCGTCTACTGTGTACCCAGCTTAACACTTCTAACACATAACAGCTGCTTCTTATCAAACACCGTCTAATACTTTACTTGCTATTTCCCACTAGTGAGGTGCCTTGAGCGGTTTCGTTGGGCTAGCCTGGAGGGGAGGGGGAGGGGGGGGTCCTGTGCCCTGGACTTGAACCTTAGTAATGTTGGGGACCTACCTGATGAGGTCACCTGGAGGCGGTGGGTATGCCCATACTTTTGGCCAAAATTATGCTAAGAGTCTCAATTTCACTCCATGTTATACTGCAGAATTTATTACAGTTATTCTGATTAGTAATATTTGGAGCGTGCACCTACATTTTCTTTGTGTGTGTGGCACTACAAGTATCTGCATGGTAGCAACTCTCATTAGGGCATATGTAACAGGGTCTGAGTTTGTCAGAGGTGCGGGATGCCAGCCAATCGCTGACTTTTTTCTAAAGGGGCAATCATTAACAAGGCAAAATCATGCCTTGTAAATAATTGCCGCTTTAAAAAAAATGTCAGAGATCGGCCATCATCCCGCACCTCCGGCAAACTCGGACTCTATTACATATGGCCATTTATGTTTAGTGTTAAAGGTGTGCAGTCCAGGTGCCAGCCGCTCCCTCCCCCCCAGCCGCTCCCGACCCCCCTCCCCATCCCCCATAATGAACAAGTCTCAAGGAGACTTAAGGCAGGGAAATACCTTTCAGTGCCACCCTGTTTCTCCGGATGGCAGTAATGGCATCCTGGAAGTTTTCTTCATCTATACAAGAGGAGTCAACATTCACCACTTCGAAATCCACTGGCACACAGGCGTGTCTGAAACCACATCAGGTTCATTGTTACAGTAACAGGGCAGCGGGCTACAAATCTATAGCATTCTATCAGTGTAGGAGCCGCTCACCTGAAAATCTCTTTAACGTGCAGCATAAGTTCTGGCCCAATGCCATCTCCAGGGATCATGGCCACAGTATGCCTTCCTCCATACTTCGCAGGCGGGGGCTATAACCAGACAGGTCAGGAAGGCATTATGTCTCAGGGAAAGTAATGAGTACCGGTTAGCACATTAGGTATCCAGCACCAAGACTGCTAGTCACCACGCACAGCGACCTGCATCTAAACTAAGATTGCAGTATCTTAATCTGTGGATCATTTAAACCAGGATGTAGTTACGTTGCCGGCAGTCGGGATCACAACGATCAGGATACCGACCACTAACAATGCCACCAGCCGGAATCCCGGCTACAGGGGCTATTCCCACTCACGGGTGTCCACGACAGCCATACAGTGGGAATAAAACCTGTGGCGAGCTTCGTTGCACTTGCCCCCCTGCTGACATTCTAGCAGCCGGGATCCCAGTGTTGGTACGAGGACCGCTGGGATCCCGGCCGCCCAACGCAATTTCTCTAACGTCCTAGTGGATGCTGGGAACTCCGAAAGGACCATGGGGAATAGCGGCTCCGCAGGAGACTGGGCACAACAAAAAGAAAGCTTTTAGACTACCTGGTGTGCACTGGCTCCTCCCACTATGACCCTCCTCCAAGCCTCAGTTAGATTTCTGTGCCCGGCCGAGCTGGATGCACACTAGGGGCTCTCCTGAGCTCCTAGAAAGAAAGTTTATTTTAGGTTTTTTATTTTACAGTGAGACCTGCTGGCAACAGGCTCACTGCATCGAGGGACTAAGGGGAGAAGAAGCGAACCTACCTGCTTGCAGCTAGCTTGGGCTTCTTAGGCTACTGGACACCATTAGCTCCAGAGGGATCGACCGCATGGAACTGGCCTTGGTGTTCGTTCCCGGAGCCGCGCCGCCGTCCCCCTTACAGAGCCAGAAGAGGTCCGGAAAATCGGCGGCAGAAGACATCAGTCTTCACCAAGGTAGCGCACAGCACTGCAGCTGTGCGCCATTGCTCCTCATACACACTTCACACTCCGGTCACTGAGGGTGCAGGGCGCTGGGGGGGGGGGGGGGGGGGGGCCCTGAGCAGCAATAAAAACACCTTGGCTGGCAAATATATCACAATATATAGCCCCAGAGGCTATATATGTGATAAATACCCCTGCCAGAATCCATAAAAAAGCGGGAGAAAAGTCTGCGAAAAAGGGGCGGAGCTATCTCCCTCAGCACACTGGCGCCATTTTCTCTTCACAGTGCAGCTGGAAGACAGCTCCCCAGGCTCTCCCCTGTAGTTTGCAGGCTCAAAGGGTTAAAAAGAGAGGGGGGGCACTAAATTTAGGCGCAATATTGTATATACAAGCAGCTATTGGGAAAAATTCACTCAATATAGTGTTAATCCCTAAATTATATAGCGCTCTGGTGTGTGCTGGCATACTCTCTCTCTGTCTCCCCAAAGGGCTGTGTGGGGTCCTGTCCTCAGTCAGAGCATTCCCTGTGTGTGTGGGGTGTGTCGGTACGGCTGTGTCGACACGTTTGATGAGGAGGCTTATGTGGTGGCAGAGCAGATGCCGATAAATGTGATGTCGCCCCCTGTGGGGCCGACACCAGAGTAGATGGATAGGTGGAAGGTATAAACCGACAGTGTCAACTCCTTACATAAAAGGCTGGATGACGTAACAGCTGTGGGACAGCCGGCTTCTCAGCCCGCGCCTGCCCAGGCGTCTCAAAGGCCATCAGGGGCTCAAAAATGCCCGCTCCCTCAGATGGCAGACACAGATGTCGACACGGAGTCTGACTCCAGTGTCGACGAGGTTGAGACATATACACAATCCACGAGGAACATCCGTTACATGATCCCGGCAATAAAAAATGTGTTACACATTTCTGACATTAACCCAAGTACCACTAAAAAAAAATAAGAATTTACTTACCGATAATTCTATTTCTCATAGTCCGTAGTGGATGCTGGGGACTCCGTAAGGACCATGGGGAATAGCGGCTCCGCAGGAGCTGGGCACATCTAAAGAAAGCTTTAGGACTATCTGGTGTGCACTGGCTCCTCCCCCTATGACCCTCCTCCAAGCCTCAGTTAGGATACTGTGCCCGGACGAGCGTACACAATAAGGAAGGATTTTGAATCCCGGGTAAGACTCATACCAGCCACACCAATTACACCGTATAACCTGTGATCTGAACCCAGTTAACAGCATGATAACAGAGGAGCCTCTGAAAGATGGCTCACAACAATAATAACCCGATTTTTGTAACAATAACTATGTACAAGTATTGCAGACAATCCGCACTTGGGATGGGCGCCCAGCATCCACTACGGACTATGAGAAATAGAATTATCGGTAAGTAAATTCTTATTTTCTCTAACGTCCTAAGTGGATGCTGGGGACTCCGTAAGGACCATGGGGATTATACCAAAGCTCTCAAACGGGCGGGAGAGTGCAGATGACTCTGCAGCACCAAATGAGAGAACTCCAGGTCCTCCTCAGCCAGGATATCAATTTTGTAGAATTTTACAAACGTATTTGCTCCTGACCAAGTAGCTGCTCGGCAAAGTTGTAAAGCCGAGACCCCTCGGGCAGCCGCCCAAGATGAGCCCACCTTCCTTGTGGAGTGGGCATTTACAGATTTTTGGCTGTGGCAGGCCTGCCACAGAATGTGCAAGCTGAATTGTACTACAAATCCAACGAGCAATAGTCTGCATAGAAGCAGGAGCACCCAGCTTGTTGGGTACATACAGGATAAACAGCGAGTCAGATTTCCTGACTCCAGCCGTCCTGGAAACATATATTTTCAGGGCCCTGACAACGTCTAGCAACTTGGAGTCCTCCAAGTCCCTAGTAGCCGCAGGCACCACAAATAGGTTGGTTCAGGTGAAACGCTGAAACCACCTTAGGGAGAAACTGAGGACGAGTCCTCAATTCCGCCCTGTCCGAATGGAACATCAGATAAGGGCTTTTTCAGGATAAAGCCGCCAATTCTGCAACGCGCCTGGCCCAGCCCAGGGCCAACAGCATGACCACTTTCCATGTGAGATATTTTAACTCCACAGATGTAAGTGGTTCAAACCAATGTGACTTTTGGAACCCAAAACTCCATTGAGATCCCAAAGTGCCACTGGAGGCACAAAAGGAGGCTGTATATGCAGTACCCCTTTTACAAACGTCTGAACTTCAGGGACTGAAGCTAGTTCTTTTTGGAAGAAAATTGACAGGGCCGAAATTTGAACCTTAATGGACCCCAATTTCAGGCCCATAGACACTCCTGTTTGCAGGAAATGTAGGAATCGACCCAGTTGAATTTCCACCATCGAGGCGCACCACGCAACATATTTTCGCCAATTGCGGTGATAATGTTTTTGCGGTAACATCCTTCCTGGCTTTGATCAGGATAGGGATGACTTCATCCGGAATGCCTTTTTTCCTTCAGGATCCGGCGTTCAACCGCCATGCCGTCAAACGTAGCCGCGGTAAGTCTTGGAACAGACAGGGTCCTTGCTGGAGCAGGTCCCTTCTTAGAGGTAGAGGCCACGGATCCTCCGTGAGCATCTCTTGAAGTTCCGGTTACCAAATCCTTCTTGGCCATCCGGAGCCACGAATATAGTGCTTACTCCTCTCCATCTTATCAATCTCAGTACCTTGGGTATGAGAGGCAGAGGAGGGAACACATACCCTGACTGGTACACCCACGGTGTTACCAGAGCGTCTACAGCTATTGCCTGAGGGTCCCTGGACCTGGCGCAATACCTGTCGAGTTTTTCCCAACGGTTTATAATCATGTGGAAGACTTCTGGGTGAAGTCCCCACTCTCCCGGGTGGAGGTCGTGCTGAGGAAGTCTGCTTCCCAGTTGTCCACTCCCGGAATGAATACTGCTGACAGTGCTATCACATGATTTTCCGCCCAGCGAAGAATCCTTGCAGCTTCTGCCATTGCCCTCCTGCTTCTTGTGCCACCCTGTTTATGTGGGTGACTGCCGTGATGTTGTCCGACTGGATCAACACCGGCTGACCTTGAAGCAGAGTTCTTGCTAAGCTTAGAGCATTGCAAATGTCCCTTAGCTTCAGGATATTTATGAAGTGATGTCTCCAGGCTTGACCATAAGTCCTGGATATTCCTTCCCTGTGTGACTGCTCCCCAGCCTTGCAGGCTGGCATCCGTGGTTACCAGGACCCAGTCCTGAATGCCGAATCTGCGGCCCTCTAGAAGATGAGCACTCTGCAACCACCACAGGAGGGACACCCTTGTCCTTGGTGACAGGGTTATCCGCTGATGCATCTGAAGATGCGACCCGGACCATTTGTCCAGCAGGTCCCACTGGAAAGTTCTTGCGTGGAATCTGCCGAATGGGATTGCTTCGTAGGAAGCCACCATTTTACCCAGAACCCTTGTGCATTGATGCACTGAGACTTGGCTCGGTTTTAGGAGGTTCCTGACTAGCTCGGATAACTCCCTGGCTTTCTCCTCCGGGAGAAACACCTTTTTCTGGACTGTGTCCAGGATCATCCCTAGGAACAGAAGACAAGTCGTCGGAACCAGCTGCGATTTTGGAATATTGAGAATCCAACCGTGCTGCAGCAACACTACCTGAGATAGTGCTACACCGACCTCCAACTGTTCCCTGGATCTTACCCTTATCAGGGAATTGTCCAAGTAAGGGATAACTAAAATTCCCTTCCTTTGAAGGAATATCATCATTTCGGCCATTACCTTGGTAAAGACCCGGGGTGCCGTGGACCATCCATACGGCAGCGTGTGAACTGATAGTGACAGTTCTGTACCATAAACCTGAGGTACCCTTGGTGAGAAGGGTAAATTTTAACATGAAGGTAAGCATCCTTGATGTCCCGAGACATCATGTAGTCCCCTTCTTCCAGGTTCGCAATCACTGCTCTGAGTGACTCAATCTTGAATTTGAACCTCTGTATGTAAGTGTTCAAAGATTTTAGATTTAGAATCGGTCTCACCGAGCCGTCCGGCTTCGGTACCACAACAGTGTGGAATAATACCCCGTTCCCTGTTGCAGGAGGGGTATCTTGATTATCACCTGCTGGGAATACAGCTTGTGAATGGCTTCCAAAACTGTCTCCCTGTCAGAAGGAGACATCGGTAAAGCCGACTTTAGGAAACGGCGAGGGGGAGACGTCTCAAATTCTAATTTGTACCCCTGAGATATCACCTGAAGGATCCAGGGGTCTACTTGCGAGTGAGCCCACTGCGCGCTGAAATTCATTGAGACGGGCCCCCCACCGTGCCCGATTCTGCTTGTAAAGCCCCAGCGTATACTGAGGGCTTGGCAGAGGCGGGAGAGGGTTTCTGTTCCTGGGAACTGGCTGATTTCTGCAGCCTTTTTCCTCTCCCTCTGTCACGGGGCAGAAATGAGGAACCTTTTGGCCGCTTATCCACGAAAAGACTGCGCCTAATACGGCGTCTTCTCATGTTGAGAGGCGACCTGGGGTACAAACGTGGATTTCCCAGCTGTTGCCGTGGCCACCAGGTCTGAAAGACCGACCCCAAATAACTCCTCCCCTTAATAAGGCAATACTTCCAAATGCCGTTTGGAATACGCATCACCTGACCACTGACGTGTCCATAACCCTCTACTGGTAGAAATGGACAACGCACTTAGACTTGATGCCAGTCGGCAAATATTCCGCTGTGCATCACGCATATATAGAAATGCATCTTTCAAATGCTCTATAGGCAAAAATATACTGTCCCTATCTAGGGTATCAATATTTTCAGTCAGGGAATCCGACCACGCCAACCCAGCACTGCACATCCAGGCTGAGGCGATTGCTGGTCGCAGTATAACACCAGTATGTGTGTAAATACATTTTAGGATACCCTCCTGCTTTCTATCAGCAGGATCCTTAAGGGCGGCCATCTCAGGAGAGGATAGAGCCCTTACAAGCGTGTGAGCGCTTTATCCACCCTAGGGGGTGTTTCCCAACGCACCCTAACCTCTGGCGGGAAAGGATATAATGCCAATAACATTTTAGAAATTATCAGTTGTTATCGGGGGAAACCCACGCATCATCACACACCTCATTTAATTTCTCAGATTAAGGAAAACTACAGGTAGTTTTTCCTCACCGAACATAATACCCCTTTTGGTGGTACTCGTATTATCAGAAAAGTGTAAAACATTTTTCATTGCCTCAATCATGTAACGTGTGGCCCTACTGGAAGTCACATTTGTCTCTTCACCGTCGACACTGGAGTCAGTATCCGTGTCGGCGTCTATGTCTGCCATCTGAGGTAACGGGCGCTTTATAGCCCCTGACGGCCTATGAGACGTCTGGACAGGCACAAGCTGAGTAGCCGGCTGTCTCATGTCAACCACTGTCTTTTATACAGAGCTGACACTGTCACGTAATTTCTTCCAACAGTTCATCCACTCAGGTGTCGACCCCCTAGGGGGTGACATCACTATTACATGCAATCTGCTCCGTCTCCACATCATTTTTCTCCTCATACATGTCGACACAAAAGTACAGACATACAGCACACACACAGGGAATGCTCTGATAGAGGACAGGACCCCACTAGCCCTTTGGGGAGACAGAGGGAGAGTTTGCCAGCACACACCAGAGCGCTATATATATATATACAGGGATAACCTTATATAAGTGGTTTTCCCCTTATAGCTGCTGTATAGTTAATACTGTGCGTAATTAGTGCCCCCCCCCTCTCTTTTTTAACCCTTTCTGTAGTGTAGTGACTGCAGGGGAGAGCCAGGGAGCTTCCCTCCAACGGAGCTGTGAGGGAAAATGGCGCCAGTGTGCTGAGGAGATAGGCTCCGCCCCTTTATCGGCTGCCTTATCACCCGTTTTTTTATGTATTTTAGCAGGGGTTAAATGCATCCATATAGCCCAGGAGCTATATGTGATGCATTTTTTTGCCATCCAAGGTGTTTATTATTGCGTCTCAGGGCGCCCCCCCCAGCGCCCTGCACCCTCAGTGACCAGAGTGTGAAGTGTGCTGAGAGCAATGGTGCACAGCTGCAGTGCTGTGCGCTACCTTGTTGAAGACAGGACGTCTTCTGCCACCGATTTTCCGGACCTCTTCTGGCTCTGTAAGGGGGCCGGCGGCGCGGCTCTGGGACCCATCCAAGCTGGGCCTGTGATCGTACCTCTGGAGCTAATGTCCAGTAGCCTAAGAAGCCCAATCCACTCTGCACGCAGGTGAGTTCGCTTCTTCTCCCCTTAGTCCCTCGATGCAGTGAGCCTGTTGCCAGCAGGTCTCACTGAAAATAAAAAACCTAAACTAAAACTTTCACTAAGAAGCTCAGGAGAGCCCCTAGTGTGCACCCTTCTCGTTCGGGCACAGAGATCTAACTGAGGCTTGGAGGAGGGTCATAGGGGGAGGAGCCAGTGCACACCAGATAGTCCTAAAGCTTTCTTTAGATGTGCCCAGTCTCCTGCGGAGCCGCTATTCCCCATGGTCCTTACGGAGTCCCCAGCATCCACTTAGGACGTTAGAGAAAAAGGGTTTTATGTTTGTGGAGAAAAAGCAGGCAGTGTTTGGTTCCCCCATCAAATGAGTGAATGAAGTGTGAAAAAGCGTGGGTTCCCCCAATAAGAAACAGGTAATTTCTAAAAAGTTACTGATGGCGTACCCTTTCCCGCCAGAGGATAAGTTACGCTGGGAGATATCCCCTAGGGTGGATAAGGCGCTCACACGTTTGTCAAAAAAGGTGGCACTGCCGTCTTAGGATACGGCCACTTTGAAGGTACCTGCTGATAAAAAGCAGGAGGCTATCCTGAAGTCTGTATTTACACACTCAGGTACTACACAGAGGGTGAATGGCAGGTACTAGACTGAGACCTGCAGATAGTGCTCCTGCAGCGTGGTCTGTGACCCTGTCATACAGGGATACTATTTTGCGAACATAAGAGCATATTAAAGACATCGTCTTATATATGAGGGATGCACAGAGGGATATTTTGCCGGCTGGCATCCAGAATTAATGCAATGTCCATTCTGTCAGGAGGGTATTAGAGACCCGACACTGGACAGGTGATGCTGACTTTAAAAGGCACATAGAGCCTTATAAGGGTGAGGAATTGTTTGGGGGTGGTCTCTGGGACCTCGTATCCACAGCAACAGCTGGGAAGAAATTTTTTTTACCTCAGGTTTCCTCACAACCTAAGAAAGCACTGTATTATCAGGTACAGTCCTTTCGGCTTCAGAAAAGCAAGCGGGTCAAAGGCGCTTCCTTTCTGCACAGACGGGGGAAGAGGGAAAAAGCTGCACCAGTCAGCCAGTTCCCAGAATCAAAATTCTTCCCCCGCTTCCTCTGAGTCCACCGTATGACGCGGGGGCTCCACAGGCGTAGCCAGGTACTGTGGGGGGCCGCCTCAAAAATTTCAGCGATCAGTGGGCTCGCTCACAGGTGGATCCCTGGATCCTTCAAGTAGTATCTCAGGGGTACAAGCTGGAATTCGAGGCGTCTCCCCCCCGCCGTTTCCTCAAATCTGCCTTGCCGTCAACTCCCTCAGGCAGGGAGGCTGTGCTAGAGGCAATTCACAAGCTGTATTCCCAGCAGGTGATAGTCAAGGTGCCCCTACTTCAACAAGGACGGGGTTACCGTTCCACACTGTTTGTGGTACCGAAACCGGACGGTTCGGGGAGACCCATTTTAAATTTGAAATCCTTGAACACATACATAAAAAAATTCAAGTTCAAGATGGAATCGCTCAGGGCGGTTATTGCAAGCCTGGAGGAGGGGGATTACATGGTATCCCTGGACATCAAGGATGCTTACCTACATGTCCCCATTTACCATCCTCACCAGGAGTACCTCAGATTTGTGGTACAGGATTGCCATTACCAATTCCAAACACTGCCGTTTGGACTGTCCACGGCACCGAGGGTCTTTACCAAGGTAATGGCAGAAATGATGATACTCCTTCGAAAAAAGGGAGTTTTAATTATCCCGTACTTGGACGATCTCCTTATAAAGGCGAGGTCCAAGGAGCAGTTGTTGGTCGGAGTAGCACTATCTCGGGAAGTGCTACAACAGCACGGATGGATTCTATACATTCCAAAGTCACAGCTGGTTCCTACCACACGCCTACTGTTCCTGGGGATGGTTCTGGACACAGAACAGAAAAAAGTGTTTCTCCCACAGGAGAAAGCCAAGGAGCTGTCATCTCTAGTCAGAGACCTCCTGAAACCAAAACAGGTATCGGTGCATCACTGCACACGAGTCCTGGGAAAAATGGTAGCTTCTTACGAAGCAAAATTCCATTCGGCAGGTTCCATGCAAGAACCTTTCAGTGGGACCTCTTGGACAAGTGGTCGGGATCGCATCTTCAGATGCATCGGCTGATAACCCTGTCTCAAAGGACCAGGGTATCTCTACTGTGGTGGCTGCAGAGTGCTCATCTTCAAGAGGGCCGCAGATTCGGCATACAGGACTGGGTCCTGGTAACCACGGATGCCAGCCTTCGAGGCTGGGGGGCAGTCACACAGGGAAGAAATTTCCAAGGACTTTGGTCAAGTCAGGAGTCGTCCCTACACATAAATATTCTGGGACTGAGGGCCATTTACAATGCCCTAAGTCTGGCAAGGCCTCTGCTTCAAAACCAGCCGGTACTGATCCAATCAGACAACATCACGGCAGTCGCCCATGTAAACCGACAGGGCGGCACAAGAAGCAGGATGGCGATGGCAGAAGCCACAAGGATTCTCCGATGGGCGGAAAATCACGTCTTAGCACTGTCAGCAGTGTTCATTCCGGGAGTGGACAACTGGGAAGCAGACTTCCTCAGCAGACACGACCTACACCCGGGAGAGTGGGGACTTCATCCAGAAGTCTTCCAACTGTTGGTAAACCGTTGGGAAAGGCCACAGGTGGACATGATGGCGTCCCGCCTAAACAAAAAACTAGATATTGCGCCAGGTCAAGGGACCCTCAGGCAATAGCTGTGGACGCTCTAGTGACACCGTGGGTGTACCAGTCGGTTTATGTATTCCCTCCTCTGCCTCTCATACCAAAGGTACTGAGAATAATAAGAAAACGAGGAGTAAGAACGATACTCGTGGTTCCGGATGGGCCAAGAAGAGCTTGGTACCCAGAACTTCAAGAAATGATATCAGAGGACCCATGGCCTCTACCGCTCAGACAGGATCTGCTACAGCAGGGGCCCTGTCTGTTCCAAGACTTACCGCGGCTGCGTTTGACGGCATGGCGGTTGAATTCCGGATCCTAAAGGAAAAGGGCATTCCGGAGGAAGTCATTCCTACGCTGATAAAAGCCAGGAAAGAAGTAACCGCAAACCATTATCACCGTATTTGGTGAAAATATGTTGCGTGGTGTGAGGCCAGGAAGGCCCCAACAGAGGAATTTCAGCTGGGTCGTTTTCTGCACTTCCTACAGTCAGGAGTGACTATGGGCCTAAACTTGGGTTCCATTGAGGTCCAGATTTCGGCTCTGTCGATTTTTTTCCAGAAAGAACTGGCTTCACTGCCTGGAGTTCAGACATTTGTAAAGGGAGTGCTACATATTCAGCCCCCTTTTGTGCCTCCTGTGGCACCTTGGGATCTCAACGTGGTGTTGAGTTTCCTAAAATCACATTGGTTTGAGCCACTTAAAACTGTGGATTTTAAATATCTCACGTGGAAAGTGGTCATGTTATTGGCCTTGGCTTCAGCGGCTTTGTCATGTAAAAGCCCTTATCTGATTTTCCATATGGATAGGGCAGAATTGAGGACTCGTCCCCAGTTTCTCCCTAAGGTGGTATCAGCTTTTCACTTGAACCAACCTATGGTAGTGCCTGCGGCTACTAGGGACTTGGAAGATTCCAAGTTACTGGACGTAGTCAGGGCCTTAAAAATTTATATTTCCAGGACGGCTGGAGTCAGGAAAACTGACTCGCTTTTTATCCTGTAGGCACCCAACAAAATAGGTGCTCCTGCTTCTAAGCAGACTATTGCTCGCTGAATTTGTAGCACAATTCAGCTGTAGCATTCTGCGGCTGGATTGCCGCATCCTAAATCAGTAAAAGCCCATTCCATGAGGAAAGTGGGCTCATCTTGGGCGGCTGCCCGAGGGGTCTCGGCTTTACAACTTTGCCGAGCTGCAACTTGGTCAGGGGCAAACACGTTTGCTAAATTCTACAAATTTGATACCCTGGCTGAGGAGGACCTTGAGTTCTCTCATTCGGTGCTGCAGAGTCATCCGCACTCTCCCGCCCGTTTGGGAGCTTTGGTATAATCCCCATGGTCCTTTCGGAGTTCCCAGCATCCACTAGGACGTTAGAGAAAATAAGATTTTACTCACCGGTAAATCTGTTTCTCATAGTCCGTAGTGGATGCTGGGCGCCCATCCCAAGTGCGGATTGTCTGCAATACTTGTACATAGTTATTGTTAACTGAAGGGTTATTGTTATGAGCCATCTGTTGAGAGGCTCAGTTATGTTTCATACTGTTAACTGGATATGGTATCACGAGTTATACGGTGTGATTGGTGTGGCTGGTATGAGTCTTACCCGGGATTCAAAATCCTTCCTTATTGTGTCAGCTCTTCCGGGCACAGTATCCTAACTGAGGCTTGGAGGAGGGTCATAGTGGGAGGAGCCAGTGCACACCAGGTAGTCTAAAAGCTTTCTTTTAGTTGTGCCCAGTCTCCTGCGGAGCCGCTATTCCCCATGGTCCTTTCGGAGTTCCCAGCATCCACTACGGACTACGAGAAATAGATTTAACAGTGAGTAAAATCTTATTTAAACACCTGAAACAATAATTATCACTGTTTTTGGGATTAGCCCTAGACAAGAGAGTAGATCAGATTGGGGGATGGTGAAAACTATGTCAGATGTTGGGAAACATACCTACAGTACCAAAGGCACTTATGTGATAAATGGTGTAACTCTACATGCAGATCAGTAATGTAACATAAAGAGCGCACACAAGAAAATGATAAAAGGTATAACGTGTACATACTTACTATGATTTGTTGCTGTTAAAAGAGAGAAAACAACAGTCAGAGACTTAGAAGAACTTGGTTTCGGGATTAGTTATATATTTGTACTGATATCATCATGTGGTTAGACATTTAGCAGAACTAAACTTGGGAAAATGTTTATCTAACAGTGAATGTTATACTGTATGAAAGGGCACAAAAGAATGGGCTCATATATTTGGATTACAATAGAATCTACATATTAACTTTTGGTGCTCGGCATGTACAGTCAGATCAACTTTGGCCAACAATAAGGCCCATTACTACTGTTGGAGAAGGGCCTCACACACAGGACAATAGTGTTCATCCAATGACCAGTAGAGATCCTACCAACCTATCGTTAGGATGGTTCTGCAGTTACTGAGGCCAGATATACAATGGTTCTATGTTTATACCAAGCATGGTTACACTGAGCACCAGTAGATATAATAATGTACAGTATTTGAGGTCTTTGAAGGGGGGTGTAAATAAAACATAGACTGTACAAGGACACTTACCGATGAATAGTCCCTGTGCTGAGCGTAGACAGCAGGCAAAGCCTAAAAATGAAGCAAATGGGAACAACTGTGATCCTCATATTGAAAGTAACCTGATAAACTGCAACATTTATTTGATATTAGTATGGGGGACATTTATAAAAACGGGTGCAGAGATAATGATGCATAAAAGGTGCTTTTATGTCTTGTTTTCTAAAATGTGCTTGGAAAATAATAGTAACTGGTTGCTCTGAGTTACAGAACCATTTCTGCACAGGTGCTTAAGCACCACCTATTACAACTTCCACATAAAAGGAGGGTACTCCCATGGCTGACCGATCATCTTGTTCAAAGATTATCCCTATGGAAAAATAAAGCAAGCATTTTACCGTTGTATTTGTCCATATAAAGCACTGTTTCACTGGAGCAGAGGGTTGATATGTATCCACAGGCCACTTAACTAGGCATACTTTTCTAGCACTGTGTATCTCATATCATACAAATATGTGTCCATAGGATACAGTCAGTATACCAGTTTGGATCCAAGATGACATAACTTTAATCTGTATGATACAAAACACCTAATTTGATTTCAAACAAATAACTGCAGTTCTCCAATCCAGTCAAGTGTTGGGCCCTACACACATACCGATCCGCCGCTGAGCTGCCCGACGTCGGATATAGCAGACGGGCGACCCGGCGGCGCGGGGGAAAGGGGGGAGTGACGGGGGGAGTGAAGTTTCTTCACTCCCCCCGTTACCATAGAAGTGCAGGCAAATATGGACGAGATCGTCCATATTGGCCTGCATGCACAGGTGACGGGGCACCAGCGATGAAAGAGCGCGGGGCTGCGCATCGTTCATCGTTGGAGCCTCCACACTGACAGATATGAACGGTATCTCATTCATTAATGAACGAGATCGTTCATATCTTTCACTAAAATCGCACAGTGTGTAGGGCCCATTAGACAGTAGAAGATGACCATATGTGATGAAGGTGGACTAGATCAAAGTCCTCCAATAACATCACATTAAAAACGTGACCAGTGAGTATTATATCTGCTTATTAGCAGCTGTGCCCAGCATACCAAGTCACTGGACAGCGCTTTCTCCTTGGCGATCTTATACCTCTGGATCTTTATAATAGAGGATTTTTAGTGGCAGCTGAATAGTAGAGCAGTCACTCTGATAATAATTGCAGCACTCTCCTAGTGGCTGGATGGAATGAATGGGCATTGTCCCAGGCAACAGTCTTTTGCAAACAGCAGCTCCTTATTTCCATTTCATCTTACAGCCTCCTGAGGTGTGAGAAGAAATGTGCGCTAAGTCGGCACTTTCAACACCCTAACAGTAGTTTGGACGCCTAAAGCAGTACTTTAGACGGGTTTAGCTGTTTTATGCAGTTAAACTGTCTGCTTGGGCGAGACCTGCACGATATGCATGCGCATCCAAACACAATTGAATCCTGATAATCGTTTGGGAGTTTGTACTTTCCCGTTTAGATGAGAATAATAGATGCCGGAAACAACTGAATTTCTGGAGAACAGTGCTGACTGAGGACCCTAGGTTACTATTCATGATGGCAACAATTCTAATGCTAGCCATACACTTGTGCGATGCCCCGTGACGCGACATCGCAGGGCATCGCACCGGCAGTTCAGGTGGGATGAAATCGCACCTGAACTGCCAAAGTGATTACCATGCGATCATGTGATAGATCGCATGGTAATCACGTGATGGGCACGTCACCGCCGAGTGGGAGCGGCCTCTGGCCGCTCCCGGTGAGTGCCCATTGCACATCGCAGTGCGATATATCTCATGTGGGTTTAAAACCACATGCGATCGCACTGCGATGCGAGAAATATTAAGTGCAGCACATAATATCTTGAGACGCGATATTCGAGCGGCGTGCCCGCGCATCAAGGTACCTAAAATGTGCATACAATCCTTCAATTTCTCTCACAGATGTGGTCGAAATCGAAGGATAGCACCGATTATCTCATAAGTGTATGGGAACCATTAGTGCAAGACAAGCTTTACAGCTTAGATTTTCTTTGTCTGTTGCTTTATATATGCACTTGTGAACAGCACAGGCAATTCCACATAATAACCATACATAATAACAATCCCCTCCCCTTTAGAATGTAAGTTCTCACGAGCAGGGTCCTCAACCATCATATACTTATCCTTCGCTTAAACCGTATTCAACTGCACCAAATACCACGGTTTTCTGCCATCCTGATACTTATTTCAATGTCATCTGCTGCTATAGCTATGTTTATTTACCCTGTACTTGTCCTATATTGTCTTCAACTGTAAGTCACTATTTTTCTGTTTTGATTATTTTGTTTATGTACTCTGTAACTGGGCGCCGCGGAAACCTTGTGGCGCCATATAAATAAAGGCTAATAATAATAATAATACATCACTAAATGTGAATCAATCACTACTTTTACTAAAGACTATGGGGGTCATTCCGAGTTGATGGCTCGCTAGCTACTTTTTGCAGCGCTGCGATCAGATAGTCGCCGCCTATAGGGGAGTGTATTTTAGCTTTGCAAGTGTGCGAACGCCTGTGCAACCGAGCTCTGCAAAAAACATTTTATGCAGTTTCTGAGTAGGTCTGAACTTACTCAGCCCTTGCGATCACTTCAGCCAGTCTGGTCCTGGAATTGACGTCAGACAGTCGCCCTGCAATCGCTTGGACACGCCTGTATTTTTCCAAACACTCCCAGAAAACGGTCAGTTTTGACACCCAAAAATGCCCTCTTCCTGTCAATCTCCTTGCGATCGGCTGTGCGTATGGATTCTTCGTTAAATCCATCGAACAGCAACGTTCCATTTTGTACCCGTACGACGCGCCTGTGCATTGCGGTACATACGCATGCGCAGTAGTGACCTGATTGCTGCGCTGCGAAAAACGGCAGCGTGCAAACAGGTCAGAATGACCCACTATGATTGTCTGTTTTCTGAATAGGGTCTAGAAAAAAAGTGTAATACATTTCTTGTAGCATGTTGCTATCCGTGTGGAATCTGCATGGGTTTCCTCCCTAAACATACCGGTAGGTGTATTTACTCTGGTCAAACAAATACCACCGATATGTGCAGTGAGCATGCTAGAGAAAGTAGACTGTGTGCTCCAATAGGCAGGTCACCTGATGTGTATCTATATAATAACACGCTATGACCTGACCCGCCTCCATCACGTGCAGTGACAGCATACCCCAACAGCTCCCACCGCAGTGGCGGATCTGGAACAGACTAAGGGGGAGATGTACTAAACAGTGCTAAAAGTGGGGAAGAGAGCCCATGGCAACCAAACAGCATTCCTGTAACATTTATGATTTGCATACTATAAAAGTATACAGAGCAGCTGATAGGTTGCCATGGGCAACTTCTCCACTGGCTTACTAACCCAATTTTATCACACTGCTTAGTACATGTCCCCCCTGGAGAGAAGGTCATGGGTTAGTGATTACGGGACAGAGGAACACACCATACACATCCTCTGCACAGCGATATGGTGATATTTAATAACAAATAGTAAACAGGGGAGTATATTGAAAGCCCGGGATATATTTCATGTAACTATAGAGCCTTATTAATATTTGTTAATGGAGTTTGTTCTGGCATTGAAGACGCTAGTCATATTAATACATTGATGTCATGAATAGTGCTTTTACAGATTTATTGTACAGTCAATGGCAATCAGTAACAAGTCCCAGCACTACCTGTTGTCTGATGCCAGCCCTCACGGGCAGAGTTGACAGCAGAACCCGGTAACCAGCGGACACAGAGCGGGCAGCCATGTTGGAGGAGGGAACGCGTTGCAGTGCGCTATGCCAGCAACCATCTGCGCATGTACAGATGATGACCTGCGCGTCCAATAACCAAGTGACCACTATTGAGCATGCGCCAAAATATGTGCGTCGCTAATTATCACGCATTCGCTGAAATGTGCGCTGCTGATTATTACGCATGCGCCGAAGAAACACGATCAAATGACGGAAAGTGTCCTTCCGCCCACAGCTTCAAGCAGAGCAGGGACTCAGGGTTACGCATCGGTTCATTTTAAACCTGTTACTGCCGCATTTTTATTTGCTTTGAGGTGTGAGCTATTCTGTGGGGCAGGTCGTTTAAAAGGGTCCGGACCTCTAATTGCTAGGGTGGTGCCCACACTAAATATGGCGCCGGTTAAAATGTATCCCACTGGGCACTGCATTTCAAGCTGAGGTGTCCTAGAGAGACTCCTCCCTCCTTCTCCTAGAATATCCAGCAGTAGCAGCCGGTTTTGCTGTCGTGTCTTACCCGCAGCTATGGCAGGAGCGGTGCGTGTGCTGGTGGCCGTGCTGCTGGCCTTGGCGGGTTGTACTGGTGAGTGCGGGTCGCACATACATGTCCATATGTCACATATATACTGCGTATAGATCTGTATAGCGATCCCCTGACTCTGCCCGGCCGTAATAAGTGACCGGCGGTAGCATAGGCCATGGCAATGTCTGGGGGATCCGTACTCTGTAGGGTCACCCATAATGTGGCTGTGCGGAGCAGGCTGTGTGAGCAGATGTCAGGCGGTGGCTCAGTGGTTAGAGGCTCTGACTATGGAGCAGCTCAGTGCTGCGGAGCCCGGTTCGAATCCCAGCTGCAGCCACTGATGCTTGCCCGGGCATGGGAATGGATTTATGGTGGGCTTTGCCAGTGATCCCCTCATAGTGTCACCCATGCTAGAGAGAAGCGCTGCTCCGAACCATTGGCAGGTCCCTGTAGGCCTGACCGCTGAAGTGAGCTGCACATACTCCTTTTACTGATGTACATTGGGCAGCGAGGAAGTGAAGTTGCACGTTCCCCATTCAGTCCTGTACCACATGCACATTGTATGATTAACAACTTGCTTTAAGAGATGATATCTAATGCAGTACCTGTAAGTGCTTGTGTATCTACTCTAGGTAAGTATTATCCCAATATTATGGGACTATTTTGTGTTTATACAAGGGGGTCTATTCACGAAGAAGTGAAAAGTGTGGAGAATGCACTTTATACATGTACCTCAAGACTGATTGGTTGCCGTGGGCAACTTCTCCACTGGCTCACTACTCCACTCACTGCTTCATGAATAGACCCCTTAGCTTTTTGCTGCAAAACTGTATATGTGTTATCAATGGCACCTTCCTTCATTTTCACCCAGTCCCAGGTTTCCCTTGTTCTTAAGAATCCCTCCCTATACCATGTCTCTCCTTCCCTCCCACCACCTATAGCACTGTAGCTCTCACATCCCCTTTACCTCTACAACTGCCCAACTATTACCTTTCTCTCCTTCCACTGTCTCCTCGACCCACTACAGTCTGGCTTTCAATCTTTCCATGTGACGCAAGCTGCTCTAAAGGTGCATACACACGGTGCGATGCAGGAAATGCCTGACATGGACTATGTGGCTGGAGTCCGGCACCACCGATGTAGTCATTGTGGGCTGCCTGCACGATATGCACTATATAGTTCATATTGCAAGGAAAATCACACCGTGTATGCACCTTTAGGCCACCAGCCATCTCTTTTCTCCCTACTTATCTTCCACTGTTCACCACCCTCTTGATAATCCTCTACTCCATCAGCCACAGCGTCACTGCATGCTCAAGGTTCACCATCTTCCTTGCCGACTGCTCCTCTTGCCTCTTCCCCTCTCCTTCAAGTTGGTGTACCCCAATGATCTGTTGTTGCCCCCCTCTACACATCTTCTCTGTGAGCTTATCAGCTGCTTAAGCCTTCCAACACCACTTTTTATGCTTTATACTTTAATTTACCTCTTCCACTGATCTTGTCACTGCTGTCTACTCTCGTGTCACCAGCTGTCTCCTCTTGGGTGACACAGCGCTTTCTTAAACTGAGCATCTCAACAGTTAAAGTCTTTTTAAATAAACCAGTTTAAATATTACATGCTTTAAAAACAGATGTGATTTAGAGTTTAGGACTGCATGGATATTTGTGTGTGTGGGTTTTTTTTTTTTTTGTTTTACCACTAAGTGTAGCATTTACTGCTCAATTTTTACGTGTCTAAACCATGTTTCCTTTTCAGCTGAGACCTGCACTGATCCCGTCATTGTGCCATCCTACTATACTACCTCAGATGCTGTCATATCCTCTGAAGTGGTTTTCATTGTAGAGATCTCTCTGACTTGCACAAATGGGGCACAGGTGAGTTAGCACACAACTAAGCAAACCCTTTCCTCATCCTGCTCTCTTTAGTTGCATGGCAATGGATTTATGGTGGGGTCCAGATAATGACCTCTCCATAGTGTATCCCATGCAAGAGAAAAACGCTACTCCGAACCATTGGCAGGTCTGTTACTGTAGGCCTTGACCACTGAAGTGAGTTGTACAGTCATTTGCAGATATGAATTGGTAGTGGGGTTAGTCGTTGTTTTCTCCCTATGGATTCTGGTAGCAGTTTCATTAAAACCAGCATCTTTACTGTACAATCCTATTTCTCTAACGTCCTAGTGGATGCTGGGGACTCCGTAAGGACCATGGGGAATAGCAGCTCCGCAGGAGACTGGGCACAGCTAAGAAAGAATTAGGACTACCTGGTGTGCACTGGCTCCTCCCACTATGACCCTCCTCCAGACTTCAGTTAGAATCCTGTGCCCGGCCGAGCTGGATGCACACTAGGGGCTCTCCTGAGCTCCTAGAAAGAAAGTATATGTTAGGTTTTTTTATTTTACAGTGAGATCTGCTGGCAACAGACTCACTGCAGCGAGGGACTTAGGGGAGAAGAAACGTACCTACCTAACTGGTGGTAGCTTGGGCTTCTTAGGCTACTGGACACCATTAGCTCCAGAGGGATCGACCGCATGGAACCGGCCATTGGTGTTCGGTCCCGGAGCCGCGCCGCCGGCCCCCTTACAGAGCCAGAAGCAAGAAGAATCCGGAAAATCGGCGGCAGAAGACATCAGTCTTCACCAAGGTAGCGCACAGCACTGCAGCTGTGCGCCATTGCTCCTCATACACACTTCACACTCCGGTCACTGAGGGTGCAGGGCGCTGGGGGGGGCTGAGAAGCAATAAATACACCTTGGCTGGCAAATATATCACAATATATAGCCCCAGAGGCTATATATGTGATAAATACCCCTGCCAGAATCCATAAAAAAGCGGGAGAAAAGTCCGCCGAAAAAAGGGGCGGAGCTATCTCCCTCAGCACACTGGCGCCATTTCTCCCTCACAGTTCCGCTGGAAGGAAGCTCCCTGGCTCTCCCCTGCAGTCTACACTACAGAAAAGGGTAAAAAAAGAGAGGGGGGGCACTACATTTAGGCGCAAAATACATATATAGCAGCTATAAGGGGATATAATTTAGTTAATCCCTGTATTATATAGCGCTCTGGTGTGTGCTGGCATACTCTCTCTCTGTCTCCCCAAAGGGCTTTGTGGGGTCCTGTCTTCTGTCAGAGCATTCCCTGTGTGTGTGCGGTGTGTCGGTACGGCTGTGTCGACATGCTTGATGAGGAGACTTATGTGGAGGAGGAGCAGGTGCCTATAAATGTGTTGTCACCCCCTGCGGGGCAGAAACCGGAGTGGATGGACTTGTGGAAGGAATTACGCGAAAGTGTCGACTCCTTACATAAAAAATTTGACGACATGCCAAATGTGGGGCAGCCGGCTTCTCAGCCCGTGCCTGCCCAGACGTCTCAAAAGTCATCAGGGGCTCTAAAACGCCTGCTACCTCAGGTGGCAGACACAGATGTCGACACGGATACTGATACCAGTGTCGACGACGAAGAGACAAATGTAATGTCCAATAGGGCCACTCGTTATATGATTGAGGCAATGAAAAATGTTTTACACATTTCTGAAGTGACCCCAGGTACCACAAAAAAGGGTATTATGTTTGGGGAGAAAAAACTACCCGTAGTTTTTCCCCCTTCTGAAGAATTAAATGACGTGTGTGAACTAGCGTGGGCTTCCCCTGATAAAAAATTTGTAATTTCAAAAAAATTACTAATGGCGTACCCTTTCCCGCCAGAGGATAGGTCACGTTGGGAAACACCCCCTAAGGTGGATAAAGCACTTACGCGCTTATCAAAAAAGGTGGCACTGCCGTCCCAAGATACGGCCGCCCTAAAGGAACCTGCTGACAGAAAGCAGGAGGCTCTCCAAAAAGCTATATACACACACACTGGTATTATACTGAGACCAGCTATTGCCTCAGCATGGATGTGCAGTGCGGCAGCTGCATGGTCAGACTCCCTGTCAGAACATTGACACCCTAGACAGGGACACTATATTGCTAAACGTAGAGCATATTAAAGACGCTGTCTTTTACATAAGAGATGCACAGAGGGATATTTGCCGGCTGGCATCAAATAAGTGCACTGTCCATTTGTGCCAGGAGAGGGTTATGGACCCGGCAGTGGACAGGGGATGCAGATTCCAAAAGGCACATGGAAGTTTTGCCTTATAAGGGTGAGGAGTTGTTCGGGGATGGTCTTTCAGACTTAGTGTCCACAGCAACAGCTGGGAAGTCAGCATTTTTCCACATGTCCCCTCACAACCAAAGAGAGCACTGTATTATCAGGTGCAGTCCTTTCGCCCCCAAAAGAGCAGACGGGGTAGAGGCGCGTCCTTTCTGCCCAGAGGTAGGGGAAAAAAGCTGCAGCATACAGCCACTTCCCAGGAACAAAAGTCCTCCCCCGCTTCTTCTGCTAAGTCCGCCGCATGACGCTGGGGCTCAGCAGGCGGAGCCAGGTACGGTGGGGGGCCGTCTCAAAAACTTCAGCAATCAGTGGGCTCGCTCACAGGTAGATCCCTGGATCCTTCAAGTAGTATCTCAGGGGTACAGGCTGGAATTCGAGACATTACCCCCCCCCCCCCCCCCCGCCGTTTCCTCAAATCTGCCTTACCAACGACTCCTTCAGAAAGGGAGGCTGTGTTAGAGGTAATTCACAAGCTGTATTCCCAGCAGGTGATAGTCAAGGTGCCCCTACTTCAACAAGGACGGGGTTACTATTCCACAATGTTTTTGGTACCGAAACCGGACGGTTCGGTGAGACCCATTTTAAATTTGAAATCCTTGAACACATATTTAAGAAAATTCAAGTTCAAGATGGAATCGCTCAGGGCGGTTATTGCAAGCCTGGAAGAGGGAGATTACATGGTATCTCTGGACATCAAGGATGCTTACCTGCATGTCCCCATTAACCATCCTCACCAGGAGTACCTCAGATTTGTGGTACAGGATTGTCATTACCAATTCCAGACGTTGCCGTTCGGCCTGTCCACTGCACCGAGGGTATTTACCAAGGTAATGGCCGAAATGATGATACTCCTTCGGAAAAAGGGAGTTTTAATTGTCCCATACTTGGACGATCTCCTGATAAGGGCAAGGTCCAGAGAGCAGTTGTTGGTCGGCGTAGCATTATCTCAGGAGATGCTACACCAGCACGGTTGGATTCTGAATATTCCAAAGTCTCAGCTGGTTCCGGCGACACGTATACTGTTCCTAGGGATGATTCTGGACACGGTCCAGAAAAAAGTGTTTCTCCCAGAGGAGAAAGCCGAGGAGCTGTCGTCTCTAGTGAGAGGCCTCCTGAAACCAAAACAGGTGTCGGTGCATCATTGCACGCGAGTCCTGGGAAAGATGGTAGCTTCCTACGAAGCGATTCCATTCGGCAGGTTCCATGCCAGAACTTTTCAGTGGGACCTGTTGGACCAATGGTCCGGATCGCATCTTCAAATGCATCGGTTGATAACCCTGTCTCCAAAGACCAGGGTGTCTCTGCTGTGGTGGCTGCAGAGTGCTCACCTCAGAGAGGGCCGCAGATTCGGCATACAGGACTGGGTCCTGGTGACCACGGATGCCAGCCTTCGGGGCTGGGGGGGCAGTCACTCGGGGAAGAAACTTCCAAGGACTTTGGTCGAGTCAGGAGACTTCCCTACACATAAATGTTCTGGAACTGAGGGCCATTTACAATGCCCTAAGTCAAGCAAAGCCCCTGCTTCAAAACCGTCCGGTTCTGATCCAGTCAGACAACATCACGGCTGTCGCCCATGTAAATCGACAGGGCGGCACAAGAAGCAGGACGGCGATGGCAGAAGCCACAAGGATTCTCCGATGGGCGGAAAATCACGTGTTAGCACTGTCAGCAGTGTTCATTCCGGGAGTGGACAACTGGGAAGCAGACTTCCTCAGCAGGCACGGCCTCCACCCGGGAGAGTGGGGACTTCATCCAGAAGTCTTCCAACTGATTTAAACCGTTGGGAAAGGCCACAGGTGGACATGATGGCGTCCCGCTTAAACAAAAAGCTGGAAAAATATTGCGCCAGGTCAAGAGACCCTCAGGCGATAGCTGTGGACGCTCTAGTGACACCGTGGGTGTACCGGTCGGTTTATGTGTTCCCTCCTCTTCCTCTCATACCCAAGGTACTGAGGATAATAAGGAGAAAAGGCGTAAGAACTATACTCATTGTTCCGGATTGGCCAAGAAGAGCTTGGTACCCGGAACTTCAAGAAATGATCTCAGAGGACCCATGGCCTCTGCCGCTCAGACAGGACCTGCTGCTGCAGGGGCCCTGTCTGTTCCAAGACTTACCGCGGCTGCGTTTGACGGCATGGCGGTTGAACGCCGGATCCTAAAAGAAAAGGGTATTCCGGAGGAAGTCATTCCTACGCTTATTTTTTTTTTTTTTTAAATTCAATGTGTTTTTATTTGATTTTCTGGCAAACATACATGACATAACAATACAAAAATAAAAAGAAAGAAAAACCAAAGCATGTGCTCCGTGTATTCGTTCTTGGTTCAACAGTTATTGTAAAGAGCTACATAACAACATAAACATATAACGAGAGTTGCAGACAACTACATTATAACCGCACTAAGCATCATTTGTACATCACATCAGGTCATGTAGTATTATATAAATTAATCAAAGACCAACCTAGGCTATCAGTGGGGAGAGGCATGGGTATATTGGCACCATGGTGACGATAGCCACCTATCCCATATCTTGTAATATTTTACCGGGGCTTTCCTAGAAATGTAAACAAATTTTTCGTGGGACGCAACCGAATTCACTAGTGGTATCCATTTATTAACGTCGGGGCCGGCAGCCGCCATCCATGAGCGTGCTATCAGTACCTTTGCCAGAGCACATAGGTTAAGAGTATATCTTCTGGAATGGGCATCCAGTATCTCCTCGTCTATGACCCCGAGGGTACACACAAGGGGAGTAAACACTTCTAGGGGGATTCCCGTAGCGGCTATAATCTGTATCACCTCCCGCGAAAAGTCCTGCACCACCGGGCAGGTCCATAATAGATGCCAGAAGGTACCGTCAAGAGAGGCACACTTCGGGCATCTAGAGTCGCTCCGTCCCCCCATATTGACAAGACGTCTGGGAGTGATGTAGACTCTGTGTAATATAAACGGGTGTATCTGTTGAAAACGGGCCGATGTGGTAGCTGCGCGCGCAGCCCCCAGGGCTTCCTCCCATATTTCCAGGGAGATCGGTCCCACATCTACTTCCCATTTGGCTTTAAGGTGTAAGAGACTGTTAGAATGATGGGCACCGAGCAGAGCGGAGTAGAGAGCGGAGATAGACCCCGTTCCTAGGTTATCGGTCAGGAGCAGGTGGGCCGGAGACTTCCGAAGGAGAGGCGGAGCAGCCCCAAACTGAGACGTGCAAGCATGGCGAAGCTGAATATATCTGTAATAGTAGGATGCGGGTATATTAAACTCAGTTTGCATTTGTCCAAAGGAGATGAATGTACCCGAGGAATATAAGTGATTAATGGAGTAAACCCCCCAGCGTCCCCACACCGAACCTACATGTAGGGATGTAAAGTGTGTGAGAGCCCGAGTGTGCATCAATGGGGTGTCAGGATCCCATCCCTCTCCTCCTAACATGGAGTGTATCTGTCTCCAAACCATAATCGCTTGTTTGACCAACGGCATCTTTAGGAGTGCTACATTATCACTAAGTAAGAGCTGAAGGGGTGTCAAATTTATGTTAAGCGCTAGTAAGACGTTAGAGATTAATAGGTCCCTGGACGGATCAGATACCCAAGGAATAAGGTGGAACAGCTGAGCTGCTAAGTAATAAAATCTAAGTTTCGGGAGAGCCAGACCACCTGAGTCCCGGGGCCTAGTTAAAGTATCCAGTCCAATCCGAGCTCTACGGTTAGCTTCAAGGTTACGCTCATCCCGGGCATAGCCAGATTTCAAAGCTGCCACTCTCTTGATCAGGGTGCCACGGACATGTGCCTTAAAGGCATCCCATAGTATTGTGTCAGACACCGAACCTTGATTTTCCCGCAGAAAGACCTCCCATATCTCCTCCAACTCCGCATCGGTGCCCATCTGGGTCAGCCAAAAGGGATTAAACCTCCAAAACCGTGCCCCCCTAACATCTCCCATATCTAGACTAAGGATTACCGGGGAATGGTCTGATATGCCCCTAGTAGCATAGTGAACATCAATCACCCGCGGCAGCAGGCCCCTAGAAGTGAGGGCCAGATCTATCCTGGAAAAGGATGAGTAGGTAGGAGAAAAACATGTATACTGTCGTGTACCAGGATGACGAGCCATCCACGCATCGACCAAGCCCAGACTGTCCACCAGTAGCGCAAAGTCCCCCCTCCGCATCACAGGAGCATCAGGGGACCTTCTAGTTCGATCTAGAGCATGGTCGAGGACATTATTAAAGTCTCCAAGACAGACTATTGCAACATTCGGATACATCGCGATAAACTCAGCTGCCTTTCTAAGAACCGCCGGGGAATAAGGGGGCGGTATATAAACAGCCAGGATAAGTACAGACATAGCATAAACTTGGCATTTTATAAAGACATATCTGCCCCACTGGTCCAGCTGGACCTGATCAAGGACAAACGGGACCGACCTTCTAACTAGGATTGACACACCCCGTGAATGTGTCGTGTGGGTGGAGTGGTAAGCCCATCCCACCCACGGTTTCTTAAGAGCAAGGACTTTTGCCCCCACTAAGTGGGTCTCCATGAGGCAAATAATATCTGCAGCATATTGTTTCACATGTCGAAGCACTAGTGAACGCTTGACCTTATCGTTTAGCCCCCGGACATTCCAGGATAATAATTTGAGTTGGTTAGAAGCCATAAGTCAGGACAAAACATAAGATATGGTCGGTCCCGCGTATCCCCGCCAGACCCTCTACCTCGAAACTAGATGCAGTAGTAAAAATCAATAACCCCATAGCGTCTGCAACACATACAAAAAATGAAAAAAAGAAAACAAACAACAAAATACGTTCCCTCCCATCCTGCCCCTCCCCCACCCTGTATACCCTCCCGAACTGGGGCATACCTTCCCCCATTAACCTGTTCCCTTACAACAAAGAGAAAAAAAACAAAAATTAGCCTAACATGTGAGGGCAATGAGTAAAATGACCCAAAGACAAAAAGCGTAGGTCCCCCTCCCTCAGCTAAAAAAGGTGAGGAGATCCCACCCCGAGCCCTAAACAGAGACATCAACAAAATCAGAAAGTAAACTTGGCAGGAGCAATGCAGTGTTAGCCGAGTAATGCACTGCGATATGGATAACAGTAAGAAGTACCAGCCTAGACATAGGACTTTACATCACACATTAAGGATCAGGAGCAAGCGCCCGTCTGGCCGGGGCCCATCGATCCAACCACAGAGCAGCGTCCCGAGGTGTAGCAAAAAATCTTGATTCTCCGTCCGCCACTACCCTCAGCCTAGAGGGAAACAGCATTGCATACTGTAGATTAAGTTCCCTGAGGCGTCTTTTAATCGGAACAAATTGTGCACGTTCCTTTTGTACCTCCAGCGCAAAGTCCGGAAACACTGAAATTTTGGAGCCATTCCACATCAGGGGCCTCTTGGTGCGTGCCAAGGATAGAACTGCATCCCGATCTCGATAGTGAAGGAATTTCACTATGAGTGTGCGCGGCGGCGCACCCGGCGGCAGCGGCCTGAAAGGAATTCTGTGGGCTCGTTCCACCGTGAAGAATGGCGTGAAGGAGTCAGCTCCAAGAGAATTTTTCAGCCAAGATTCCACGAACTGCTCAGGGGAGCTGCCCTCCTCTTTTTCCGGGAGCCCCACAAAACGGATGTTATTCCTTCTCAGTCTGCCTTCCATGTCTAGCATCTTGCTTTTAATATCGGACAGCTGACCATCCATGGCTGTGACACGGGAGCTAAGCGGGGGGAGTTTATCCTCCAGCGTGGATGTTCGTGTCTCGACCTCACCGACCCGCTCTCTAATCTTTTGGATATCGTGGTGAATTATGGTCAGGTCGGCTTGTACTTGGCCTATCTTGTCAGAGAGACGGGATTCGCTAGCCGCCAGGGCTTCCAACACTTTATGCAGCACATCATCCGAGGCATCGCCGGAGGATGTCGAGTGGCTGGGGGACCCCGGTGTCGGGGCGTCTCCACCCCCATCCGACGCCGCCGCGCGCCCTCTGGGGGTATGCGAGTATTGTGCGAGCCGGGCCGCAGCTGATTTATGATGATTCTTCACCATTTTGTAGATATCTTATAGTAGTGCAGAATCAGTAGATCAGAGAGTATCAATCAGCAACCCAGAGGTTATGTGGTTCAGAATAACAGTGAAGTATGCACACACTGGAAACAGCAGGACACAGTCTCAGCTCCTCAGACCACCATATATAGCAGTTCAGTGCCTTTCCTCAGAAACATGCAGGGGAGACCACTGAGGAGGATACCCGACCCCTATAATATATGGGCTTCCCAGCCCAGGGCTATCTAGCACTCAGGCAGCACAGAAGATATGAGGGGGGGTTGAGGGTATCTCGGTTTACTGCAGCACTAGAGGGAGCAAGGAGAATGGTGTACAGGGTCCAGCAGTCAAGTACCTTATTCCCCCAGATGAGGGGGGGGACGCGGGTAGTACAGCACACAGTAGCTGGAAGGAGTATTGCAGGCTCCGGCAGGGTCTCTCATCGTTCCCCGTGTGATCAGCTCCAGCACAGCGCGTTCTCCAGGGGCCGCGCCAGAGAGCCGGGACCGGAAGTCACGGCGCCATATTAGATGCAGAGGGAGGCCAGAAAGGAGAAACTTTGGCGCTCCGAGTCTCCGCAGTCCGCGCCCGTCCGGCGGCTCCCGACGGTCTCACAGCTGCCCCAGACCTTCCCCTGTCCGCCAAGGTATTTTGGGCTCGGGGGGGTCCACACAGGATGTCCAAACGGATATACGGGAGTGGAGAGCACTCACGCCGAGCTGCTACTCCATGTCCCGTTAGGCCACGCCACCCATTCCTACGCTTATTAAAGCTAGGAAAGATGTAACCGTACAACATTATCACCGCATATGGCGAAAATATGTTGCGTGGTGTGAGGCCAGGAAGGCCCCAACGGAGGAATTCCAGCTAGGTCGATTTCTGCACTTCCTACAGTCAGGGGTGACTATGGGCCTAAAATTGGGGTCCATTAAGGTCCAGATTTCGGCTCTGTCGATTTTCTTCCAAAAAGAACTGGCTTCACTGCCTGAAGTTCAGACATTTGTCAAGGGAGTGCTGCATATTCAGCCTCCTTTTGTGCCCCCAGTGGCACCGTGGGACCTCAACGTGGTGTTGGGTTTCCTAAAGTCACATTGGTTTGAGTCACTCAAAACCGTGGAGTTAAAATATCTCACGTGGAAAGTGGTCATGCTTTTGGCCTTGGCTTCGGCAAGGCGGGTGTCAGAATTGGCAGCTTTGTCATGTAAAAGCCCCTATTTGATTTTCCATATGGATAGGGCAGAATTGAGGACTCGTCCCCAATTTCTTCCTAAGGTGGTATCAGCTTTTCACTTGAACCAACCTATCGTGGTGCCTGCGGCTACTAGGGACTTGGAGGACTCCAAGTTACTGGACGTAGTCAGGGCCTTGAAAATTTATGTTTCCAGGACGGCTGGAGTCAGGAAGACTGAATCGCTATTTATCCTGTATGCACCAAACAAGATGGGTGCTCCTGCTTCAAAGCAGACTATTGCTCGCTGGATTTGTAGCACAATTCAGCTTGCGCATTCTGTGGCTGGCCTGCCACAGCCTAAATCTGTAAAAGCCCATTCCACGAGGAAAGTGGGCTCTTCTTGGGCGGCTGCCCGAGGGGTCTCGGCTTTACAACTTTGCCGAGCTGCTACTTGGTCAGGGGCAAACACGTTTGCAAAATTCTACAAATTTGATACCCTGGCTGAGGAGGACATTGAGTTCTCTCATTCGGTGCTGCAGAGTCATCCGCGCACTCCCGCCCGTTTGGGAGCTTTGGTATAATCCCCATGGTCCTTACGGAGTCCCCAGCATCCACTAGGACGTTAGAGAAAATAAGATTTTACTCACCGGTAAATCTATTTCTCGTAGTCCGTAGTGGATGCTGGGCGCCCGTCCCAAGTGCAGACTGTCTGCAATACTTGTATATAGTTATTGTTAACTAAAAGGGTTATTGTTGAGCCATCTGAGAGGCTCTGTTATGTTCATACTGTTAACTGGGTATAATATCACGAGTTATACGGTGTGATTGGTGTGGCTGGTATGAGTCTTACCCGGGATTCAAAATCCTTTCATTATTGTGTCGGCTCTTCCGGGCACAGTATCCTTACTGAAGTCTGGAGGAGGGTCATAGTGGGAGGAGCCAGTGCACACCAGGTAGTCCTAATTCTTTCTTAGCTGTGCCCAGTCTCCTGCGGAGCCGCTATTCCCCATGGTCCTTACGGAGTCCCCAGCATCCACTACGGACTACGAGAAATAGATTTACCGGTGAGTAAAATCTTATTTTCTCTGACGTCCTAGTGGATGCTGGGGACTGCGTAAGGACCATGGGGAATAGCGGCTCCGCAGGAGACTGGGCACAACTAAGAAAGATTTAGGACTACCTGGTGTGCACTGGCTCCTCCCTCTATGCCCCTCCTCCAGACCTCAGTTAGAATTTTGTGCCCGGCCGAGCTGGTTGCACACTAGGGGCTCTCCTGAGCTCTTAGAAAAGAAAGTATATTTAGGTTTTTTATTTTCAGTGAGATCTGCTGGCAACAAACTCACTGCTACGAGGGACTGAGGGGAGAAGAAGCGAACCTACCTGCTTGCAGCTAGCTTGGGCTTCTTAGGCTACTGGACACCATTAGCTCCAGAGGGATCGAACACAGGCCCAGCCTCGGTCGTCCAGTCCCGGAGCCGCACCGCCGTCCCCCTTGCAGAGCCAGAAGCAAGAAGAACGTCCAGGAAATCGGCGGCTGAAGACTCCGGTCTTCATTAAGGTAGCGCACAGCACTGCAGCTGTGCGCCATTGCTCCCCATGCACACCACACACTCCGGTCACTGATGGGTGCAGGGCGCTGGGGGGGGGGCGCCCTGGTCTGCAATAAGAGTACCTTAGCTTGGCAAAAAAACACATAATATAGTCAGTAAGACTATATATGTGTAAAATCCCCTGCCAAAAATATCCTGAAAAAAGCGGGAGAAGTCCGCCGAGAAGGGGGCGGGGCTATCTCCCTCAGCACACTGGCGCCATTTCCTCTCACAGCTCCGCTGGAAGGACGCTCCCAAGGCTCTCCCCTGCAGTTTCCAGGCTCAATAGGGTAAGAAAGAGAGGGGGGGCACTAAATTTAGGTGCAAACTGTGTATTATAGCAGCTATAGGGGAAAAATCACTGTGTGTAGTGTGTATCCCTGCATTATATAGCGCTCTGGTGTGTGCTGGCATACTCTCTCTCTGTCTCCCCAAAGGACTTTGTGGGGTCCTGTCCTCAGTCAGAGCATTCCCTGTGTGTGTGCGGTGTCGGTACGGCTGTGTCGACATGTTTGATGAGGAGGCTTATGTGGAGGCGGAGCAGGTGCCGATAAATGTGATGTCACCCCCTGCGGGGTCGACACCTGAATGGATGGACATGTGGAAGGAATTACGCGACAGTGTCAACTCCTTACATAAAAGGTTTGACGACATAGCAGATGTGGGACAGCCGGCTTCTCAGCCCGTGCCTGCCCAGGCGTCTCAAAAGCCATCAGGGGCTCTAAAACGCCCACTACCTCAGATGGCAGACACAGATGTCGACACTGATACTGACTCCAGTGTCGACGACGATGAGACTAGTGTACACTCCAATAGAGCCACTCGTTATGATTACGGCAATGAAAAATGTGTTGCACATTTCTGATATTACCCCAGGTACCACAAAAAAGGGTATTATGTTTGGGGAGAAAAAACTACCAGTGGTTTTTTCCCCCATCTGATGAATTAAATGAAGTGTGTGAAGAAGCGTGGGCTTCCCCCGATAAGAAACTGGTAATTTCTAAAAAGTTACTAATGGCGTACCCTTTCCCGCCAGAGGACAGGTCACGTTGGGAGACATCCCCTAGGGTGGATAAAGCGCTCACCCGTCTGTCAAAAAAGGTGGCACTACCGTCTCCGGACACGGCCGCCCTAAAGGAGCCTGCGGATAGAAAGCCGGAGGCTATCCTGAAGTCTGTATATACACACTCAGGAATTATACTGAGACCGGCTATTGCTTCAGCATGGATGTGCAGTGCTGCAGCTGCGTGGTCAGATTCCCTGTCGGAAAACATTGATACCCTAGACAGGGGCACTATATTGCTAACCATAGAGCATATTAAAGACGCTGTCTTATACATGAGAGATGCACAGAGGAATATTTGCCGGCTGGCATCTAAAATAAATGCAATGTCCATTTCTGCCAGGATAGGATTGTGGACTCTGCAGTGGACAGGAGATACAGATTCTAAAAGGCACATGGAAGTTTTGCCTTACAAGGGTGAGGAGTTGTTTGGGGATGGTCTCTCGGACCTCGTTTCCACAGCGACAGCTGGGAAGTCAGCATTTTTACCCCATGTTCCCTCACAGCCAAAGAAAGCATCGTATTATCAGGTACAGTCCTTTCGGCCCCAGAAAGGCAAGCGGGTTAGAGGCGCGTCCTTTCTGCCCAGAGGCAGAGGTAGAGGGAAAAAGCTGCAACATACAGCCAGTTCCCAGGAACAAAAGTCCTCCCCCCGCTTCCTCTAAGTCCACCGCATGACGCTGGGGCTCCACAGGTAGAGCCAGGTACGGTGGGGGCCCGTCTCAAGAACTTCAGCGACCAGTGGGCTCGCTCACGGGTGGATCCCTGGATTCTACAAGTAGTATCTCAGGGGTACAAGCTGGAATTCGAGACGTCTCCCCCTCGCCGTTTCCTCAAATCTGCCTTGCCAACAGCTCCCCCGGACAGGGAGGCAGTGCTGGAGGCGATTCACAAGCTGTATTCTCAGCAGGTGATAATCAAGGTACCCCTCCTTCAACAAGGACGGGGTTACTATTCCACAATGTTTGTGGTACCGAAACCGGACGGTTCGGTGAGACCCATTTTAAATGTAAAATCCTTGAACACTTATATAAGAAGGTTCAAGTTCAAGATGGAATCGCTCAGGGCGGTGATTGCAAGCCTGGACGAGGGGGATTACATGGTATCACTGGACATCAAGGATGCTTACCTGCATGTCCCAATTTACCCTCCTCACCAGGAGTACCTCAGATTTGTGGTACAGGACTGTCATTACCAATTCCAGACGTTGCTGTTTGGTCTGTCCACGGCACCGAGGGTATTTACCAAGGTAATGGCCGAAATGATGATACTCCTTCGGAAAAAGAGAGTTTTAATTATCCCGTACTTGGACGATCTCCTTATAAAGGCGAGGTCCAGGGAACAGTTGTTGATCGGAGTAGCACTAGCTCGGAAGTGCTACAACAGCACGGCTGGATCCTGAATATTCCAAAGTCGCAGCTGGTTCCTACAACGCGTCTACTGTTCCTGGGGATGGTTCTGGACACAGAACAGAAAAAAGTGTTTCTCCCGGAGGAGAAGGCCAAGGAGTTGTCATCCTCTAGTCAGAGACCTCCTAAAACCAAAACAGGTGTCGGTGCACCACTGCACGCGAGTCCTGGGAAAGATGGTGGCTTCTTACGAAGCAATTCCATTCGGAAGGTTCCATGCAAGGATCTTTCAGTGGGATCTGTTGGACAAGTGGTCCGGATCGCATCTTCAGATGCATCGGCTGATAACCCTGTCTCCAAGGGCCAGGGTGTCGCTGCTGTGGTGGCTGCAGAGTGCTCATCTTCTTGAGGGCCGCAGATTCGGCATACAGGACTGAATCCTGGTGACCACGGATGCCAGCCTTCGAGGTTGGGGGGCAGTCACACAGGGAAGAAACTTCCAGGGACAATGGTCGAGTCAGGAGACTTCCCTACACACTAAGGGCCATTTACAATGCCCTAAGTCGGGCAAGACCCCTTCTTCAACACCAGCCGGTGCTGATCCAGTCAGACAACATCACGGCGGTCGCCCATGTAAACCGACAGGGCGGCACAAGAAGCAGGATGGCGATGGCAGAAGCCACAAGGATTCTCCGATGGGCGAAAAATCATGTGTTAGCACTGTCAGCAGTGTTCATTCCCGGAGTGGACAACTGGGAAGCAGATTTTCTCAGCAGATACTACCTCCACCCGGGAGAGTGGGGACTTCATCCAGAAGTCTTCCAAATGGTTGTACACCGGTGGGAAAGGCCACAGGTGGACATGATGGCGTCCCGCCTCAACAAAAAGCTAAAAAGATATTGCGCCAGGTCAAGGGACCCTCAGGCGATAGCTGTGGACGCTTTAGTGACACCGTGGGTGTACCAGTCGGTTTATGTGTTCCCTCCTCTTCCTCTCATACCCAAGGTACTGAGGATAATAAGAAGGAGAAGAGTAAGAACTATAATCATTGTTCCGGATTGGCCAAGAAGAGCTTGGTACCCAGAACTTCAAGAAATGATATCAGAGGAACCATGGCCTCTGCCGCTCAGACGGGACCTGCTGCAGCAGGGACCCTGTCTGTTCCAAGACTTACCGCGACTGCGTTTGACGGCATGGCGGTTGAACGCCGGATCCTGAAGGAAAAGGGCATTCCGGAGGAAGTCATCCCTACGCTGATTAAAGCTAGGAAGGAGGTGACCGCAAACCATTATCACCGCATATGGCGTAAATATGTTGCGTGGTGTGAGGCCAGAAGGGCCCCAACGGAGGAATTTCAGCTGGGTCAATTTCTGCACTTCCTACAGTCGGGTGACTATGGGCCTAAAATTAGGTTCCATTAAGGTCCAGATTTCGGCTCTGTCGATTTTCTTCCAAAAAGTACTGGCTTCACTGCCTGAAGCTCAGACGTTTGTTAAAGGAGTGCTGCATATTCAGCCCCCTTTTGTGCCTCCAGTGGCACCTTGGGATCTCAACGTGGTGTTGGATTTCCTTAAGTCACATTGGTTTGAGCCACTTAAAACCGTGGAACTAAAATATCTCACGTGGAAAGTGGTCATGCTGTTGGCCTTGGCTTCGGCCAGGCGTGTGTCAGAATTGGCGGCTTTGTCATGTAAAAGCCCTTATCTGATTTTCCATATGGATAGGGCGGAATTGAGGACTCGTCCCCAATTTCTTCCTTAGGTGGTATCGGCGTTTCATTTGAACCAACCTATTGTGGTGCCTGCGGCTACTCGGGACTTGGAGGATTCCAAGTTGCTGGACGTAGTCAGGGCCCTGAAAATCTATGTTTCCAGGACGGCTGGAGTCGGGAAAACTGACTCGCTATTTATCCTGTATGCGCCCAACAAGCTGGGTGCTCCTGCTTCAAAGCAGTCTATTGCTCGCTGGATCTGTAGTACGATTCAACTTGCACATTCTGCGGCTGGACTGCCGCATCCTAAATCTGTAAAAGCCCATTCCACGAGGAAAGTGGGCTCTTCTTGGGCGGCTGCCCGAGGGGTCTCGGCTTTACAACTTTGCCGAGCTGCTACTTGGTCGGGTTCAAACACATTTGCTAAATTCTACAAGTTTGATACCCTGGCTGAGGGGGACCTTGAGTTTGCTCATTCGGTGCTGCAGAGTCATCCGCACTCTCCCGCCCGTTTGGGAGCTTTGGTATAATCCCCATGGTCCTTACGGAGTCCCCAGCATCCACTAGGACGTTAGAGAAAATAAGAATTTACTCACCGGTAATTCTATTTCTCGTAGTCCGTAGTGGATGCTGGGCGCCCATCCCAAGTGCGGATTGTCTGCAATACTTGTATATAGTTATTGCCTAACTTTAGGGTTATTGTTTGGAGCCATCTGTTTGAGACGCTCAGTTGTTATTCATACTGTTCACTGGGTATAGTATCACGAGTTGTACGGTGTGGCTGGTATGAGTCTTACCCGGGATTCCAAATCCTTTCCTTATTGTGTCAGCTCTTCCGGGCACAGTTTCCTAACTGAGGTCTGGAGGAGGGGCATAGAGGGAGGAGCCAGTGCACACCAGGTAGTCCTAAATCTTTCTTAGTTGTGCCCAGTCTCCTGCGGAGCCGCTATTCCCCATGGTCCTTACGGAGTCCCCAGCATCCACTACGGACTACGAGAAATAGAATTACCGGTGAGTAAATTCTTATTATTTTCCAATGAAAATTATTGATTTATAGTTACTTAAAGCTACACTCCTAGATGGACATGGCGGTTACTTCTGCTCACTAATTTGAAATGGTTGCAGATGTGGGTGTGAGCAAAAGGATTAGTCCGCTATTGGGCCCCTTTCACGCTAGCTGGTCTTGACCGGCATGGCAAACTCCCGGACGGCTGTTTGCTGTGCCAGGATTGTAGTGAATACTTAAGCCGGATGAGTCCTTCAACACAGCACGGACATGGCCTGGTCGTCGTGTAGCAGCCGGATCTAGCCACTGAATAGGACAACTGCCGGGCTGTGGCTGTGCCGCCCCTGAAGGCAGTGTGTGTGTGTGTGTGTGTGTGTGTGAATGGGCTGTTTGTGCCGTGCTGCTGCACATGTGGACAGCATTAAACACGGCTCAAAGCTGTGTGTGTGTGTGTGTGTGGCACTGCTAGCAAAAAAACTCAGACTTTTGTCCGGATTTTTGAGTGTGAAATGGCTCTGTGTTATCACAGATAGTGGATTGCTATTGGTCTTTCTGATTACAAGTGCATGGCCGCACCACAGATCCCTGGAATCCGGCGGCTGCAGGCAGACTGCACAGAGAGGTTCCTTGGGCACTGGGGACTTGTGCCCTGTGTAGGATGAGGCTATGATTTTTACAGAAAAGCCAGTACTGGAAGAGTCATTACTACAGTATGGAAAAGCTTATACAAACAATGTGTGTTACTGTGGCCTTATTTCATGCTGTATATTGCTGCCGTCAAAGAACGTTCACTGTTTTTGCATACAAATAACTTGTAAAATATCTACTTCCATTGTATTGACCAAGCTCCTGCTTTTTCCCTCTTTGCAGAACGTTGCTCTTTATGCAGATGTGAATGGAAAACAATTTCCTGTCACCAGGGGCCAGGACATTGGTAGATATCAGGTAGGAAATTGAATATGAACCGCTTGACTAACCAGACTTATATATATGTATGTATGTATGTATATGTGTGTATGTATGTATGTATATGTGTATGTATATGTATATGTGTGTGTGTGTGTGTGTGTGTGTGTGTATATATATATATATATATATATATATATATATATATATATATATATATATAATATAATATAATGTGTGTATGTACGGCACTCAGGACTCTGGTAATCCAGGCAAAGCAGGCCCTTCTGACTGTCAACGTTTCAATTTATTAAGAGTCCTGAGTGCCGTACGTCCATGCACTAGAATTACCTTCCTGCACAAGAGGGTCAAGTAAGGGAACCGGACAGTCATTTGCCTACACCAGAGAGTGACGGATCACTACACACAAATATATTGGGGTTCAATATTTGTGTTATATGGAGTATCACCTGCATTCCTTTGTTAGTGGTTAAATATTGCACAATGAAAGGGCGTGCGATGGTGAAGGAGGCGCAGCCCCTTGCGACGGCGTGAACAGCACCTGCAGACCACAATGTACAGAATGTAGCGGGTGCGGGGGGTACTGCGGATGGTGTCTGTAGATGCTGCGGATGGAGGGGGGGCGGAAGTGGGGGTGGGGCCCGGATGGGGAAGGGTTGGGAGGTGCTGCGGGTGGGGGAGGGGCAGAGGAGTGGGGGATGCAGATGGGGGAGGGGTCCGGAGCCACTGCAGGTGGGGGAGGGGCAGGTGTGGGGATGTTACAGATGGGTGAAGGGTTCCGGAGGTGCTGTGGGATGGGAAGGGGCGGGAGTGCCACTGGTGGGGTAGGGGTCCGTAGGCGCCATGGGTAGGGGAGGGGCAGATACGGGTGTTGCGGCAGATGGGGAAGGAGGTCCGGAGGTGCTGCAGGTGGTGGTGGGGCAGGTGGGGGAGGGGTGGGTGAGGGGGGGACCGCGGATGGAGGAGGGTGTCTGCAGATGCTGCGGGTGGAGGGGGGCAGGTGTGGGGGAGACATATAAGGGGGGTGAATGGTGGAGGGGGCCTGGAGATTGCTGGGGGTGGTGAAGGGGCGGAGGAGTGGGAGCTGCGGGTGATGTAGGGGGTCTGGAGGCACAGCATGTGGGGGAGGGGAAGGTGCGGAGGTGTGGTGCATTGGGGAGAGGTCTGGAGGTGCTGCGGGTACTGTACCTGCCAAAAAGGTAGTTGGAGGGTATGCAGTAACAGGGCCAGGACAGGGGTGACAGAGTCAGAACAGGGTTGACTGGGCCAGGACAGGGGTGACAGAGTCAGAACAGGGTTGACTGGGCCAGGACAGGGGTGACAGGGTCAGAACAGGGGTGACGGGGCCAGGGGTGACGGGGCCAGGACAGAAATGACAGGGACAGGATAGGGGTGACAGGGTCAGTGTAGGGGCGGCAGGACCAGGACAGGGGTGTCAGGGCCAGTATAGGGTTGACAGGGCAAGCACAGGGGTGACAGGGCCAGGATAGGGGTAGCAGGGCCAGGATAAGGGTGACAGGGCCAGGATAAGGGTGAAAGGGCCAGGATAAGGGTGGCAGGTCAAGGCCAGGGGTTACAGGGACATGACAGAACACAGGGCACGGGAGAGATTGGTATTAGGGACAGAACAGTGGTGACAGACAGATGTGTCTTACCGGAGTCACTGCTGCTGGCTGCTGCTGTTCCACTCCAACCTGTTGGCATCTGCTGCTGGTGGAGACTTGGCAGGGCTGACTCTCTTAGGCTGTATTCCTGCTTCCTCTGCCCGTCCGCATCACTCCCCCCCTCCTCAGTCACACACCGCAGACCTCGCGCAGCTGCCGGGCACTGTGGTAAGGTGAGACTGGGAGTGACTGGTTAGCCCCCAGGAGATGCTGGAGGGGGTCATAGCATGCACGTGGCGCGGACCTCACGGCTGCTGGGCACTATGGTAAGGGGAGACTGGGAGTGACTGGTTAGCTCCCAGGAGACGCTGATGCTGGAGGGAGGAGGGGGTCAGAGCCTGCAAGCAGCGCGGACTTCTGCAGCGCTACCCGCCGGCTAAAGTGTGTGAAGGAGCTGGGCGCAACTCACTGCGGGTGGCAGCGCTGCAGCTAGCGGTGGGGTCGCAGGGGCTGGAGATAACAGAGGCAGTACGGAAAGTGCACAGCGGCTGGTGACCCACAAAACTACAGCTAAGAAGCGTGGAGTGTGCCAGAATGTGACGCTCCTCCCTGCCAGAGAGACCCTGCTGAGTATGCTGATGTGGGGGTCAAGTATGGCATACCCCCTCACACACCCCCATACCTCCCAAATGTCCCAATTTTCGCGGGACAGTCCCATTTTTTGGGGTCTGTCCCGCTGTCCCACCCGCGGGTCGCAGGGGGGGGCAGTTGGAAAGCTCCTGTACTCGCTGTTCTGCTTAGCAGAGCAGCGGTGAATAGTGGAGACAGAGGGAGAGGGGGCATCAGGGGGTACGGATTAAGGGGGGGTTCCAGCAGCAGAGCCGGATTAAGGGGGGGGGGGGGGCAGGCGGTACGTACCGTTGGCCCCACAGTTTTGGGGGGCCCCCTGGCTGGAGTAGCTCTGTCCCAGCTCAGAAGCTCCCCCGTCCTGCCAGCAGCAGCGGCAGCATTGTGCTACAATCAGCACACGCTGCTGCGTATTGGCAGGTCTGTGGTGTTGCAGGGAGGCAGCAGTCTCCCTGCTTTCTTCTGCCTGTGCGGGTGTGTAGGGGGGAGCGACCACCTCCTCTGGATTTGCCTCTAGCTGAGGGGCCAAAATACCATTAAAAAAAAAAAAAAAAATCCCGGAATTTGCATAATGGGGCGTGGCCTCGCGTCCCGCGATTAGGCCACGCCCCCAACCCACAGCAGGCACAGCAATGAGATAGGGCTCCCCTGTCTCAAGTACCCTGTGCCCCCCGGACTCATAATCAGCCCCTGGGGGCATGCCAGCAGCTCACAGAGCGCTGGGCATGCCCCCTCACTGACGAAAACGGGGGCCCTCCCGCGAAGCCACGCCCCCTTTTTGCCGTGTGAGAGTGTGTGTGTGTGAAAGCTGGGAGGTATGCACCCTGCCTGTGCCATGTCCATACTATCTGCTTCTGCAGCTGCTCCTAGTGTCCTATAGATTTGGCCAGATCTGTGACTCATTTGACTAACTCCGCCCACTGTTGTGACTCCGCCCAGCGTTAGCAAATGAATCACAAGATCACAGAATAGGGCTATTATATAGGAGATATAATAATATAATTTTTTTTTTTTTTTAATTTAATCTTTTTTCTTCTTCTTTTTTCTCTTACGTCATAGAGGATGCTGGGGACTCCAAAAGGACCATGGGGTATAGACGGGATCCGCAGGAGCTTGGGTACACTGAAAAGACTTTAACTGGACTATGCCTCTCCTCCAGACCTCAGTTAGACGTTGTGCCCAGGACTGACTGGACACTCACTAGGGGAGCTCTCCTGAGTTTCTCTGGAAAAGACTTTGTTCGGTTTTTTATTTTCAAGGAGACCTGTTGGCTACAGGCTCCCTGCAGCGTGGGAGTGAGGGGAGACAAGCAGGACCTACTTCTTCTTAGTTTAAGGGCTCTGCTTCTCTGCTATTGGACACCATTAGCTCCAGAGGGTTCGATCACTTGGTGCGCCTAGCTGCTTGTTCCCGGAGCCACGCCGTCACCCCCCTCACAGAAGCCAGAAGAAAGAAGTCTGGTGAGTATCCAGAAGACTTCAGTGACGGCAGAAGACTCCAGTAACGAGGTACAGCGCAGCGGTAGCGCTGCGCTCCATGCTCCCACACCCTTCACCAACGGCACTCACAGGGTGCAGGTTTGCTGGGGGGGGAGCGCCCTGGGCAGCATGTTACTGGGTCTGGGAGCTGGCAGAAGGCAGTTCGCTGCCTCGGCACCGTTTTTCAGACCCCCGCCGGCATTTTCTTAATTTCATATTTAGCTGGCTGAAGCGCTCTGGGAAGGGGCGGGGCTTAGCCGCACAGCTCATCAGCGCCATTTTCTCTCCTCCACGCCGCTGCAGAGAACGCTGGCCAGGGACCTCCAAGCTCCTTTAAAAGAACAGGGAGCTGATCGAGGGGAGGGGGGGGGGGGGGCGGGACACAGTTATTGGTGCATAATCCATAGCAGCGCTGTCCACATATATTTTGTTTTGGGATATATAGGCGCTGGGGTGTGAGCTGGCATACTCCCTCTGTGTTTATCTGGGCTTCCTTGTGGGTCTGTCCCCTAGTTGAGGCGGTGTGTGTGTGTGTCTGTCGACGTTCCGTGTTGGCATGTCTGAGGCTGAGTGTTATTCCCCGGAGGAGGTTGCTGGGGGAGCAGATGTGGGTCTGGAGTTGGCCCTTTCGGTGCAGCCGACACCTGATTTACTTACTATGTTAAGTACGCTTAATACAAATGTGGCCTCTTTGTCTAAAAGGTTGGATAAATCGGAATCTCAGACTCTGGTATGGAGGAAATCCATGGAGGATGCTTTGTCTCAGGTGCAGACCCCATCAGGGTCGCAAAAGCGGCCTTTTACTCAGTTGGTAGATACGGATACCGACACGGATTCTGATTCCGATGTCGATTTCACTGAGGCTGCTTTACATCCACGGTTAGTTAAGAGTATTCAGTACATGATTGTGGCTATAAAGGATGTTTTACATATTTCTGACGAACCTGCGGTGCAGGAAACAAGGATTTGCTTGTTCAAAAGGAAAAAAACGGAGGTGAAGTTTCCCCCCTCTCATGAAATGAATACTCTTTGCGAAAAGGCTTGGGAGTCGCCGGAAAAGAGGTGGCAGATTCCCAAGAGAATCTACATGGCGTATCCTTTCCCCTCTGATGACAGGGAAAAATGGGAGTCATCTCCGAATGTCGACAAGACTCTATCCCGGTTGTCTAAGAAGGTGGCGCTTCCGTCCCCTGATACGGCAGCTCTCAAGGATCCGGCGGATCGCAAGCTGGAGACGTCTCTGAAGTCCATTTTCGCTAATACGGGTGCATTGCTCAGACCTGCTGTGGCGTCGGTATGGGTGAGTAGTGTTATTGCTAAATGGGCTGAGAATTTAGCGGCTGATATGGATACGCTTGATAAAGATAATGTTCTTTTAACTCTTGGGGGTAAATTTACTAAGATGGGAGTTCTATTTGAGATGGGATGTTGCCAATAGCAGCCAATCAGATTCCAGGTATTATCTTCTAGAAGGTGATAGGATGTTGCCCTTCTACTTCTCATTTATCTATCTAAATAGAACTCCCATCTTAGTAAATTTACTCCTTGGTTATATCAAGGACGCTGCAGATTACATGAAGGATGCGGTGAGGGATGTTGGTCTCTTGGGATCAAGAGCCAATGCCATGGTGATCTCGGCCAGGAGAGCACTGTGGATTCATCAGTGGAATAATAATAATAATAATAATTTTAATTTTATAATAAATTTTATCATAAATTTATTTTATTTATTTCTCCAATAGGACTCAAGGCGCTTAACATAATGCTGATGCCGACTCCAAGAGAGCTATGGAAGCTCTTCCCTTCAAAGGTAATGTCTTGTTTGGTGACGGCTTGTCTGATCTGGTGTCTACCGCGACGGCGGGTAAGTCATCTTTTCTTCCTTATGTTCCCACACAACAGAAAAAGACACCACATCAGCAGATGCAGTCCTTTCGTCCCAATAAATACAAGCGTGGAAAAGGTTCGTCCTTCCTCGCATCAAAGGGTAAAGCAAGGGGAAGAAAGTCGCCTGCAGTATCAGGCGCCCAGGACCAAAAGTCCTCCCCTGCCTCTACCAAGTCCACCGCATGACGCTGGGGCTTCCCTGGGGGAGTCCGGACCGGTGGGGGGCCGTCTGCGGATCTTCAGTCAGGTCTGGGTTCAATCAGGCCTGGATCCTTGGGTCCTAGATATAGTATCTCAGGGATACAAGCTGGGGTTTCAGGAGGTGCCCCCTCACCGGTTCTTCATTTCAGCCTTACCAGTGTCTCTTCTGGACAGGGAGGTGGTGAAGGCAGCAATACAAAAGTTGTGTCAACGGAGGGTCATTGTTCCCGTTCCCCCGTCCCAACGGGGGGAGGGGTTCTACTCGAGCCTCTTTGTGGTACCGAAACCGGACGGTTCAGTCAGACAGATTCTGAATCTAAAGTCCCTCAATCCATACTTGAAGGTTTTCAAGTTCAAGATGGAATCTCTTCGAGCTGTGATTGCCAGCCTAGAAGCGGGGGACTTTATGGCGTTAGTCGACATAAAGGATGCCTACTTACACGTCCCGATATATCCTCCGCATCAAGCTTTCCTAAGGTTTGCGGTACAGGATTCTCATTACCAATTTCAGACGTTGCCGTTTGGGCTTTCCACGGCCCCGAGGATTTTCACCAAAGTCATGGCAGAAATGATGGTACTCCTTCGCAAGCAGGGGGTTACCATTATCCCGTACTTGGATGATCTCCTGATAAAGGCGAGGTCCAGGGAACGGTTGCTAAGAAATGTGGATTTGTCTCTGTCCGTTTTGCGACAACACGGTTGGCTGCTACATTTGCCAAAGTCTCAGTTGATCCCGACCACTCGGTTGCACTTTCTGGGCATGGTTCTGGACACGGGCTTGCGGAAGGTGATTCTTCTGGAAGACAAAGCTCTGGAACTCCAGATGATGGTCAGGGAGCTTCTGAGGCCAAAAAGCGTCAGTTCATCAATGTACTCGGGTTCTGGGGAAAATGGTTGCGGCGTACGAAGCCATTCCGTTTGGCAGGTTTCATGCCCGGGCGTTTCAGTGGAATCTGCTGAGCAAGTGGTCCAGGTCTCACCTGCACATGCACCGGAAGATAAGTCTATCTCCCAGGGCCAGGATTTCTCTCCTGTGGTGGCTACAAAGTTCTCACCTCCTAGGAGGGCGCCGATTCTGTATCCTGTATTGGGTCCTGTTGACAACAGATGCAAGTCTCCGAGGCTGGGGCGCAGTCACCCAGGGAAGAAATTTCCAGGGGAAATGGTCGCTCCAGGAAGCTTGTCTCCACATAAATGTTCTCGAGTTTAGAGCTATTTACAACGGCCTGCTACAAGCAAGAAGCCTTCTTCAGGGTTGGCCTGTCCTGATACAATCAGACAACATAACTGCGGTGGCGCATATAAACCGTCAAGGCGGAACAAGGAGCAGGGCGGCTATGGCGGAGGCCAAAGAATCCTTCGCTGGGCGGAACAGCACGTGAGCGCTCTGTCAGCAGTCTTCCTTCCGGGAGTGGACAACTGGGAAGCAGACTTCCTCAGCAGACACGATCTCCTTCCAGGAGAGTGGGCTCTTCATCAAGAGGTATTTGCAGAACTGACGAAGCGTTGGAACTCCGCTGATCGACAGGATGGCGTCTCGCCTCAACAAGAAGCTTCCGAGGTATTGTTCCAGGTCAAGGGACCCCCCAACCAGAGCAGTGGACACCCTGGTAACTCCGTGGGTCTATCAGTCGGTGTATGTGTTCCCTCCGCTTCCCCTCATTCCAAAGGTGCTGGGAATCATTCGACGAGCAAGAGTGCAAGCAATTCTTGTCGTTCCAGATTGGCCAAGAAGGGTCTGGTATCCAGATCTTCAGGAATTACTTGTGGAAGACCCTTGGCCACTACCTCTCAGAGAGGACCTGTTATTGCAGGGACCATGCGTGTTTCCAGACTTACCGCGGCTGCGTTTGACGGCATGGAAGTTGAGCGCCAAATCTTAGCTCGGAAAGGTATTCCCGGGGAGGTCATTCCCACTCTCCTTAAGACGAGGAAGGAAGTTACGACGAAACATTATCACCGTATTTGGAGAAAGTATGTTTCGTGGTGTGAGACTAAAGCTGCTCCTGCGGAAGAATTTCATTTGGGTCGGTTTCTCCATTTTTTGCAGGCAGGCGTCGATGCCGGCCTGAAACTTGGTTCCATCAAGGTGCAAATTTCGGCTTTATCTATCTTCTTTCAGAAGGAATTGGCTGTTCTCCCTGAGGTTCAGACATTTGTGAAGGGAGTGATGCATATCCATCCTCCGTTTGTGGCTCCATGGGATCTTGACGTGGTCTTACAGTTTATGTCTCACTGGTTTGAACCTTTGCGTAAGGTTGAGTTAAAGTTTCTCACTTGGAAGGTGGTCATGCTGTTGGCTCTGGCGTCTGCCAGGCGGGTGTCTGAGTTGACGGCCTTGTCACACAAGAGTCCGTACTTGATCTTCCATTCGGATAGGGCGGAATTGAGGACTCGTCAACAATTTCTGCCGAAGGTGGTTTCTTCATTTCACATTAACCAACCTATTGTGGTACCTGTGGCTACAGATGCTGTGGCAGTTCCAAAGTCTCTTGATGTTGAGAGCTTTGAAGATCTACGTCGCCAGAACGGCGGTGGCCAGGAAAACAAAGGTGCTGTTTGTCCTGTATGCTTCCAACAAGATTGGTCATCCTGCTTCGAAGCAGACTATTGCACGCTGGATTTGTGGTACGATTCAGCAAGCTCATTCTTCGGCTGGGCTACCGTTGCCGAAATCAGTGAAGGCCCATTCTACCAGGAAGGTGAGCTCATCATGGGCGGCTGTCCGAGGGGTCTCGGCACTTCAGCTTTGCCGAGCAGCTACGTGGTCGGGTTCAAACACCTTTGCTAAGTTTTACAAGTTTGATATTCTGGCTTAGGAGGACCTCATGTTTGCTCAATTGGTGCTGCAGAGTCGTCCGCACTCTCCCGCCCGTGTTGGAGCTTTGGTATAGACCCCATGGTCCTTTTGCAGTCCCCAGCATCCTCTAGGACGTAAGAGAAAATAGGATTTTAGTACCTACCGGTAAATCCTTTTCTCCTAGTCCGTAGAGGATGCTGGGCACCCATCCCAGTGCGGACTGTTACTTGCAGTGTGTTCTTATTAGTTGCATTGGTTTACACACAGGTTGTGTATTTGTTGTTTCAGCTTGTTGCTGCAGTTAAATTCATACTGTTATCTGGTTTACTGTTACTCCGGTTGTACGGTATGTTGTGGTTGTGGGCTGGTATGTTCTAGCCCTTAGTTTGAACTAAAATCTTTTCCTCTAAATGTCCGTCTTTCCTGGGCACAGTTCCTATAACTGAGGTCTGGAGGAGGGGCATAGAGGGAGGAGCCAGTTCACACCCAGTTAGTCTTTTCAGTGTGCCCAAGCTCCTGCGGATCCCGTCTATACCCCATGGTCCTTTTGGAGTTCCCAGCATCCTCTACAGACTAGGAGAAAAGGATTTACTGGTAGGTACTAAAATCCTTTTTTTTTTTCTTCTTTTTTTCTTTTTAATTATTAGTGTTCTATATGGGGATGTGTACTCTGGGGTATAGAGGCATGGTTAGAGGGAGCTGGCATTTAAAAAAATCTTTGTCATGTGTAGCTCCTCCCCCTCTATACCCATCATCCCCCAGTTAAAAAAAATAAATGTGCCCTAGGGAGCTGATAACTCTGGGCTATGCTCCTTTGGTCATTTTATATTGGAAGTTTGGTACCAGAAGGCCTGTTGAATGGACAGCAGCAAAAAAAAACAAAAAAAAAACATATTCCTGCAGAACCTAGTTAAACTGTATATTGATAATTTTACTGTGAGGTGCGCCGATACCTAAAATTGGTTTTCAGCTTACGAGCTCTAGCAAACACGTGTTGCTTTCATATTGTTTGTTCATGTTTACTGATCTCATATTAGGTTTCCTGGAGCTTGGAACACAAGAATGCTCGCTCTGGGACCTATGAAGTCAAGTTCTTTGACGAAGAGTCGTACAGTCTACTGAGAAAGGTCAGCAGCAAAGGGGATCTACGTTCTGTTAACTTTGTAAATAATGTATCCAGTATATACTAATGATTACTTTAATCTATAGGCCCAGAGGAACAATGAAGATATTTCTGCCATCAAGCCTCTTTTCACTGTTGATGTTGATCACAGGGTAAGCTTCCCAAATGTAGCCCTTTAAGTAAAGTCAGTCGGTTTGATATTGCAATAACTGGTATTTTGATGCATGCTTATCAGTCTTCCTGTCTTTAAGCATATTAACGGACTGAAAGCAAATTGTATATTTAGGATTCAAGAGACTTGGCTAATTTTTCTAGCACAGGGGAAAGTATATTATGGATCTATATACTGCACCTTTCTACCAACTGTCACTTTAAGACAGAATTGGGTGCCATCAGTTGATATTCTAAGTAATCCCATTCATCCCTGTACCATTGAAACTTAGGGCGGCATCCTATTGGCCCTGATGCAGTTTCAGCTGATCAAAACGGCGAGATATCGTGATTAATGACCGATGGTCATTATTGCGGTATCCAATTAGAGGCCGTTTTTATCACCCAACATTGAAACCACGATCGCCTGAAACATATTGGTTCGGGGACAAGTCCCCGATCCTATGCGTTATCACGACTGCGGTAGCTCTTTACCGTGGATTATGCTTTGAGTGCCTGAGGCACCCGAAGCATAATCCCTGGTAAGTGTCTGCATCAGAGTCCAATAGGAGAGCTCCTGGTGATCAGATACCGCTCTTAGTTTAAATAGGTATTGGTGGAGGGAAGAAAATTTCTCTCAGTAATACACAATCTCCCCGCTCCCCTCTGAAGCGCAGGCCTCGTCTTAATAGAAAATGTGCCCTGGTGACAAATTGCTATACTTTAAGATGGGCAGGTGTAGGATTTGTAGGAGGGGAGTTTATCCTATTTGATTTTCTCTATCGTCCTAAGTGGATGCTGGGGTTCCTGAAAGGACCATGGGGAATAGCGGCTCCGCAGGAGACAGGGCACAAAAAAGTAAAGCTTTACTAGGTCAGGTGGTGTGCACTGGCTCCTCCCCCTATGACCCTCCTCCAGACTCCAGTTAGATTTTGTGCCCGAACGAGAAGGGTGCAATCTAGGTGGCTCTCCTAAAGAGCTGCTTAGAGAAAGTTTAGTTTAGGTTTTTTTCTTTACAGTGAGTCCTGCTGGCAACAGGATCACTGCAACGTGGGACTTAGGGGGAAAGTAGTAAACTCACCTGCATGCAGAGTGGATTTGCTGCTTGGCTACTGGACACCATTAGCTCCAGAGGGATCGAACACAGGCCCAGCCGTGGAGTCCGGTCCCGGAGCCGCGCCGCCGACCCCCTTGCAGATGCTGAAGCGTGAAGAGGTCCGGAAACCGGCGGCTGAAGACTCCTCAGTCTTCATAAGGTAGCGCACAGCACTGCAGCTGTGCGCCATTTTCCTCTCAGCACACTTCACTGGGCAGTCACTGAGGGTGCAGAGCGCTGGGGGGGGGCGCTCTGAGAGGCAAATATAAACCTTATACAAGGCTAAAAATACCTCACATATAGCCCATAGGGGCTATATGGAGATATTTAACCCCTGCCTGACTGGAAAAATAGCGGGAGAAGAACCCGCCGAAAAAGGGGCGGGGCCTATCTCCTCAGCACACGGCGCCATTTTCTGTCACAGCTCCGCTGGTCAGAACGGCTCCCAGGTCTCTCCCCTGCACTGCACTACAGAAACAGGGTAAAACAGAGAGGGGGGGCACATTAATGGCTATATATATATATATTAAAGCAGCTATAAGGGAGCACTTAATATAAGGATATCCCTTGTATATATAGCGCTTTGTGGTGTGTGCTGGCAGACTCTCCCTCTGTCTCCCCAAAAGGGCTAGTGGGTCCTGTCTTCATTAGAGCATTCCCTGTGAGTTTGCGGTGTGTGTCGGTACGTGGTGTCGACATGTATGAGGACGATATTGGTGTGGAGGCGGAGCAATTGCCAAATATGCAGATGTCACCCCCCAGGGGGTCGACACCAGAATGGATGCCTTTATTTGTGGAATTACGTGATGGTTTATCTTCCCTTAAACAGTCAGTTGAGGACATGAGGCGGCCGGACAATCAATTAATGCCTGTCCAGGCGCCTCAAACACCGTCAGGGGCTGTAAAACGCCCTTTGCCTCAGTCGGTCGACACAGACCCAGACACGGGCACTGATTCCAGTGACGACGGTAGAAATTCAAACGTATTTTCCAGTAGGGCCACACGTTATATGATTTTGGCAATGAAGGAGACGTTACATTTAGCTGATACTACAGATACCGTAAAACAGGGTATTATGTATGGTGTGAAAAAACTACAAACAGTTTTTCCTGAATCAGAAGAATTAAATGACGTGTGTGATGAAGCGTGGGTTGCTCCTGATAAAAAGTTGATAATTTCAAAAAAGTTATTGGCATTATACCCTTTCCCGCCAGAGGTTAGGGCGCGCTGGGAAACACCCCCTAAGGTGGACAAGGCGCTCACACGCTTATCCAAACAAGTGGCGTTACCCTCTCCTGAGACGGCCGCACTTAAGGATCCATCAGATAGAAAGATGGAAGTTATTCAAAAGAATATATACACACATGCAGGTGTTATACTACGACCAGCTATAGCAACTGCCTGGATGTGCAGTGCTGGAGTAGTTTGGTCAGAATCCCTGATTGAAAATATTGATACCCTAGATAGGGACAATGTTTTACTGTCGTTAGAACAAATAAAGGATGCATTTATCTATATGCGTGATGCACAGAGGGATATTTGCACACTGGCATCTCGGGTGAGTGCTATGTCCATTTCAGCCAGAAGAGCCTTATGGACACGACAGTGGACAGGCGATGCGGATTCAAAACGTCACATGGAGGTTTTGCCGTATAAAGGGGAGGAGTTATTTGGAGTTGGTCTATCAGACTTGGTGGCCACGGCTACTGCCGGGAAATCCACTTTTTTACCTCAAGTCACTCCCCAACAGAGAAAGGCACCGACCTTTCAACCGCAGCCTTTTCGCTCCTACAAAAATAAGAGAGCAAAGGGCTTGTCGTACCTGCCACGAGGCAGAGGAAGAGGGAAGAGACACCAACAGGCAGCTCCTTCCCAGGAACAGAAGCCCTCCCCGGCTCCTGCAAAAACCTCAGCATGACGCTGGGGCCTCTCAAGCGGACTCGGGGACAGTGGGGGGCCGTCTCAAAAATTACAGCGCGCAGTGGGCTCACTCGCAGGTAGACCCCTGGATCCTGCAGATAATATCTCAGGGGTACAGGTTGGAATTAGAGACGGATCCTCCTCATCGTTTCCTGAAGTCTGCCTTACCAACCGTCTCTTCCGAAAGGGAGAGGGTGTTGGAAGCCATTCACAAGCTGTACGCTCAGCAGGTGATAGTCAAAGTACCCCTATTACAACAAGGAAAGGGGTATTATTCCACTCTATTTGTGGTACCGAAGCCGGATGGCTCGGTAAGGCCTATTCTAAATCTGAAGTCCTTGAACCTCTACATAAAAAAGTTCAAGTTCAAGATGGAGTCACTCAGAGCAGTGATAGCGAACCTGGAAGAAGGGGACTTTATGGTATCCTTGGACATCAAGGATGCGTATCTACACGTTCCGATTTACCCCGCACACCAGGGGTACCTCAGGTTCATTGTTCAAAACTGTCACTATCAGTTTCAGACGCTGCCGTTCGGATTGTCCACGGCGCCTCGGGTCTTTACCAAGGTAATGGCCGAGATGATGATTCTTCTTCGAAGAAAAGGCGTATTAGTTATCCCATACTTGGACGATCTCCTAATAAGGGCAAGGTCCAGAGAACAGCTGGAGACAGCTTTAGCACTATCTCAAGAGGTGCTAAGACGACACGGGTGGATTCTGAATATTCCAAAATCCCATTTAATCCCGACAACTCGTCTGCTGTTCCTAGGAATGATTCTGGACACGGTTCAGAAAAAGGTTTTCCTTCCAGAGGAAAAAGCCAAGGAGTTATCCGATCTGGTCAGGAACCTCCTAAAACCAGGAAAAGTGTCAGTACATCAATGCACAAGAGTCCTGGGAAAAATGGTGGCTTTCTTACGAAGCAATTCCATTCGGCAGATTCCATGCAAGAATATTCCAAAGGGATCTGTTGGACAAATGGTCAGGGTCGCATCTGCAGATGCACCTGCGAATAACCCTGTCACCAAAGACAAGGGTGTCACTTCTGTGGTGGTTGCAGAAGGCTCACCTATTAGAAGGCCGCAGATTCGGCATTCAGGATTGGATCCTGGTGACCACGGACGCCAGCCTGAGAGGCTGGGGAGCAGTCACACAAGGAAGAAACTTCCAGGGAGTATGGACGAGTCTGGAAAAGTCTCTTCACATAAACATTCTGGAACTAAGAGCAATCTACAATGCTCTAAGCCAGGCGGAACTTCTCCTGCAAGGAAAGCCGGTGTTGATTCAGTCGGACAACATCACGGCGGTCGCCCATGTAAACAGGCAGGGCGGCACAAGAAGCAGGAGTGCAATGGCAGAAGCTGCCAAGATTCTTCGCTGGGCGGAGAATCACGTGATAGCACTGTCAGCAGTGTTCATCCCGGGCGTGGACAACTGGGAAGCAGACTTCCTCAGCAGACACGATCTTCATCCGGGAGAGTGGGGTCTACATCCAGAAGTCTTCAACATGTTAATAGACCGTTGGGAAAGACCAATTGTAGACATGATGGCGTCTCGCCTCAACAAGAAACTGGACAAATATTGCGCCAGGTCAAGAGATCCACAGGCAATAGCTGTGGACGCACTGGTAACTCCTTGGGTGTACCAGTCAGTGTATGTGTTTCCTCCTCTGCCGCTCATACCAAAGGTATTGAAGATCATACGGCAAAGAAGAGTAAGAACAATACTAGTGGTTCCGGATTGGCCGAGAAGGACTTGGTATCCGGAACTTCAAGAGATGCTCACGGACGAACCGTGGCCTCTACCTCTGAGAAGGGACCTGCTACAGCAGGGTCCCTGTCTTTTTCAAGACTTACCGCGGCTGCGTTTGACGGCATGGCGGTTGAACGCCAGATCCTAAAAGGAAAAGGCATTCCAGAAGAAGTCATTCCTACCTTGATTAAGGCAAGAAAGGAAGTCACCGTGAAACATTATCACCGCATTTGGCGAAAATATGTAGCGTGGTGCGAGGATCGGAGGGTTCCGACGGAGGAATTCCAACTGGGTCGTTTCCTACATTTCCTGCAATCAGGATTATCTATGGGTCTCAAATTGGGATCCATTAAGGTTCAAATTTCGGCCCTGTCAATATTCTTCCAAAAAGAATTGGCCTCTGTCCCTGAGGTCCAGACTTTTGTCAAGGGAGTACTGCATATACAGCCTCCTGTGGTGCCTCCGGTGGCACCGTGGGATCTAAATGTAGTTTTAGATTTCCTCAAATCCCATTGGTTTGAACCATTGAAAAAGGTGGATTTGAAATATCTCACATTGAAAGTGACTATGTTACTAGCCCTGGCCTCTGCCAGGAGAGTATCTGAATTGGCGGCTTTATCTTATAAAAGTCCTTATCTAATCTTCCATTCGGATAGGGCAGAACTGCGGACTCGTCCGCATTTTCTCCCTAAAGTGGTATCAGCATTTCATCTGAACCAACCTATTGTGGTGCCTGCGGCCACTAGCGACTTGGAGGACTCCAAGTTGTTGGACGTTGTCAGAGCCTTAAAAATATACATTGCAAGGACGGCTGGAGTCAGAAAATCTGACTCGCTGTTTATATTGTATGCACCCAACAAGTTGGGCGCACCTGCTTCTAAGCAGTCGATTGCTCGTTGGATTTGTAACACAATTCAACTTGCACATTCTGTGGCAGGCCTGCCACAGCCTAAAACTGTAAAAGCCCACTCCACAAGGAAGGTGGGCTCATCTTGGGCGGCTGCCCGAGGGGTCTCGGCATTACAACTCTGCCGAGCAGCTACGTGGTCGGGGGAGAACACGTTTGTAAAATTTTACAAATTTGATACCCTGGCAAAGGAGGACCTGGAGTTCTCTCATTCGGTGCTGCAGAGTCATCCGCACTCTCCCGCCCGTTTGGGAGCTTTGGTATAATCCCCATGGTCCTTTCAGGAACCCCAGCATCCACTTAGGACGATAGAGAAAATAAGAATTTACTTACCGATAATTCTATTTCTCGGAGTCCGTAGTGGATGCTGGGCGCCCATCCCAAGTGCGGATTATCTGCAATACTTGTACATAGTTATTGTTAACTAATTCGGGTTATTGTTAAGGAGCCATCTTTAAGAGGCCCTTTCTGTTGTCATACTGTTAACTGGGTTTAGATCACAAGTTGTACGGTGTGATTGGTGTGGCTGGTATGAGTCTTACCCGGGATTCAAAATGCCTCCCTTATTGTGTATGCTCGTCCGGGCACAGTACCTAACTGGAGTCTGGAGGAGGGTCATAGGGGGAGGAGCCAGTGCACACCACCTGACCTAGTAAAGCTTTACTTTTTTGTGCCCTGTCTCCTGCAGAGCCGCTATTCCCCATGGTCCTTTCAGGAACCCCAGCATCCACTACGGACTCCGAGAAATAGAATTATCGGTAAGTAAATTCTTATTTTTCTCGTGTGTGTGTATATCTCTAATCAGGGGAGGCAGAGCCTCTCCTGTCCTTCTACTCCAGAGTGTTTACTATAAAAATTATTAGAATATAAGGAAGATGTTTATAACTTATAAATATCCTCTTTGTATTCTACTAATTTTCATAGGCAAATGTCAGCAAGTATGCTGTGCTCCAGGAGGAGAGAGGAGGCAGGCACCGGCTCTGGCTTCCCTCTGTATGTCAGTCAGTGCCTGGAGCTGGGGGCGGAGCCCTGCTGCAGCCAATAATACTGCATAGAAAAAGGACCTAGTGAGGCACTAACATATCTGCCTCAGGGAGGATGCGTCTTGTGCTCATGCTTCTTTGCCCAGCTGCACAATCTCGACAGCCTCTCCTCTATGCTCCCTGCCCCCTTCCCGTACTGCTGTCCCCGGAAATGCCGCAGCCTAACGGTTATGCTGAAGGGACTATGTTTATTTATCTATACACCACCCTATGGTTGAACAGTGCCCCCTGTTGGTGGGATAGGATCCTGTACACAGCAGCAGCGTGACGGTATATGGCAGTATGCTTCCAGTACTACTGCAGTGCATGGACCCATCTCTTTTCTCGCTCTTTCTTCCCCCACGTGTTGGCTTGTGGCACACTGTGTAGAGGCAGGGTGATTTGTGATGATGGGGGCTGTGTGATCTGTGAGGTGTCATCTCAGGATTGGTTGCATATAAGGCCGTGATTGCTGCCCATTAGCGTACTCCATGCATATGTGGTGGTTTTTCGAGTAAATCAGGCTGTGATACGAGCCTGTGCCTCCCCAGCCACTGACCTTACTGCACATCAAAAATAGTATAATAAACTGCAGCATTCACTGTGTAGTGCACATTGGTTGCCTCCATTGTATTTGCTACTGACTAACCTTTCTTGTATGGTACTACAAGTCTCAGCCAAGGTTGCACTTTTATTTTAAGGGTAGGGTGTGCAGTTCAAGTCCGCTCTTTCATAAAATGTAGCCAATGAAATAAAATGTCCATGTCACCAAAGGATACTTCAGCAGACGAGTTGGGCCTATTTGGGGTGTCTGTTTTATAGCGATGTGGAGGGGCAGTTTGATATTGGTAAAAGAAGGGGGGGGGAGTGGGAAGCCACAGAAAAGACTGAGTGTAATTTATTTATATTGTGCCAGGATTTTCTGTTATGCATTACAATTGGGAACACAACAGTAGTAAAACGAAACTGGGTAATAACAGAAATACAGAGAGGAAAGAAGGCCCTGCTTACCATCTACAGAGAATGTACTGTAACATGCTGCTGTCTGTGAATTTGAGAAGGGTCCCCCCACTGTAGTGTCGGGATCCTGTCAGACTGATGCAGAATACAGGTGCTCGACGCTCCTCTATACTAAACACATTCATAGGTCTGACATGTAATTCATAAGATCTTACTTGCTGCGTTTTTATCGGTTAAAGAATAATTTTGTATTCTGTGCTCATTTTCAGGGTGCATGGAACGGTCCTTGGGTATCCACAGAGGTATTCGCTGCATTGATTGGCATTTTATTATACTACACAGCATACACAGCAAAGGGCAACATCCAAGCATAAAGAGATCGTGTTGGGGAGAGTGGCATGTCCGGGTGTATAGAATTGTCATGTTTTGTCATTTATGCCGAATAATAAAACTTTTCTACACAATCTTTGTGATCTTTGCGTTCAGGTCAGTGAAAAGCTACAAAGTAATGATTCTCCCAGTAATCTGAGCTTCATGTTATGTGTATGGGTGTTAAAGAACACTTGATGTAACATCTTGCACATCTGTTGCATTTTATTACACCAGCCTTTCCTAAACTGTGCTATTACAGTCCAGGTTTTAAGGATATCCATGATTGAGTCCACATGGTTACATCAAATTAACTGAGCTACTAATTAAGTCACCTGTGTTCAAGCATGGCTATCCTTGAAACCTGGACTGTAATGGTGCAGTTTGGGAAACTCTGTATTACACTGTAAGGCTTGGTGACTGTATAGCTGGGAATGCTTTCTCTGTATAGCAGACCTGCCACTATTATGAATCTCCCCAAAGTAATAATGTTCCCTATTGTTTCCGCCCACTTTCCAAATACAATAACCTGCAACAAATAAATTATGGAAAATGAGTTGACGTTAATTACATCTGGGTTGGGGCATATTGCACAGTGTGTATTCAGCTTGTGATGCCGATGCGCGATCCCACATGGCTGGCAACAGGAGTAAAAGTAGATTGCAGGCAGGTAAACAATCTAGTACATTGTATAGTCAAATTGACCATAGTAAAAATCAATCTGAGCCAAAATCGTACCATGTGTATAGTCAATATCGTTGGATTTTGGCTCTGGGGTGATCAAGGGAAATCACATAGGCAGAATCGCACCGTGTATGCCCTTGAGACTAAATTGATTATAGTAATGAATATCCAAAAACATACTGGTAATTTCTCTAACGTCCTTGAGGATGCTGGGACTCCGTAAGGACCATGGGGAATAGACGGGCTCCGCAGGAGATAGGGCACTTTAAGAAAGCTTTGGACTCTGGGTGTGCACTGGCTCCTCCCTCTATGCCCCGCCTCCAGACCTTAGTTTTACACTGTGCCCAGAGCAAGATGGGTGCACTGCAGAGAGCTCTCCAGAGTTCTCTGCCTAGAAGCATTTTTGTTTGGGTTTTTTTCTACCTTTTACTACTTTTTCACAGGGAGCACTGCTGGCAACAGGCTCCCTGCATCGAGGGACTGAGGAGAGAGGAGCAGACCTTCTTGTCAAAGATAGGCTCTGCTTCCTCGGCTACTGGACACCATTGGCTCCAGAGGGGGTGAACGCAGGTTCTTACTGGGCGTCCACCCCTGGAGCAGCGCCGCCGTTCTCCTCAGAGCTAGAAGTACAGAAGACAGAAGCCTTCAGCTTCACTGAGGTATTGCACAGTGCGTCATTGCTCCCATACACCTCACATACTCCGGTCACTGTAAGGGCGCAGGGGGGGGGGCGCCCTGGGCAGCAATATAAACCTCTGCATGGCAAAAAGACTATATACATGTACAGGTGGGCTCTGTACATGTATATAAAAGAACCCCCGCCATATTTTACTAAGTTTGAGCGGGACAGAAGCCCGCCGCCGAGGGGGCGGGGCTTCTCCCTCAGCACTCACCAGCGCCATTTTCTCTCCACAGCACTGCTGAGAGGAAGCTCCCCGGACTCTCCCCTGCTTACACACGGTGAAAGGGTGCTTAAAAGAGAGGGGGCGGCACATAATTGGCGGTTTACATATTATACAGCGCTGCTGGGGAAAAACTTTTCTCTAACGTCCTAGTGCAGAGGTTCTCAAACTTGGTCCTCGTGGGCCCACACAGTGCATGTTTTACAGGTCTCCTCACAGAATCACAAGTGAAATAATTAGCTCCACCTGTGGACCTTTTAAAATGTGTCAGTGAGTAATTAATACACCTGTGAACCTGCTGGGTTACCTGCAAAACATGCACTGTGTGGGCCCACGAGGACCAAGTTTGAGAACCTCTGTCCTAGTGGATGCTGGGGACTCCGTAAGGACCATGGGGAATAGACGGGCTCTGCAGGAGACTGGGCACTCTAAAAGAAAGATTAGGTACTATCTGGTGTGCACTGGCTCCTCCCTCTATGCCCCTCCTCCAGACCTCAGTTAGAATATGTGCCCGGCCAGAGCTGGGTGCTCCTAGTGGGCTCTCCTGAGCTTGCTAGAAAAAGTATTTTGTCAGGTTTTTTATTTTCAGAGAGCTTCTGCTGGCAACAGACTCTCTGCTACGTGGGACTGAGGGGAGAGAAGCAAACCTACTCACTGCAGCTAAGTTGCGCTTCTTAGGCTACTGGACACCATTAGCTCCAGAGGGATCGTACACAGGTACCTGACCTTGATCGTCCGTTCCCGGAGCCGCGCCGCCGTCCCCCTCGCAGAGCCAGAAGTACAGAAGCAAGAAGACATCGAAATCGGCGGCAGAAGACTCCTGTCTTCACTTAAGGTAACTCCGTTCACTGTGGTGGTGGTGGGGGGGGGGGGGGGGGCAGCCCTGGGCAGCAATTAAGATACCTGATGGCAAAAGTATACATATATACAGTCAGGCACTGTATATATGTGCAAGCCCCCGCCATTTTTACACATGAGAAGCGGGACAGAAGCCTGCCGCTGAGGGGGCGGGGCCTTCTTCCTCAGCACACCAGCGCCATTTTCTCTTCACAGCTCCGCTGGAAGGACGCTCCCCAAGCTCTCCCCTGCAGTATACAGGTGCAATAGAGGGTAAAAAAGAGAGGGGGGGGGCACATAAATTTAGGCGCAGATATATATATATATATATATATATATATATATATATATACACACAGCAGCTACTGGGTAAACACTAAGGTACAGTGTAATCCCTGGGTTATATAGCGCTGAGGTGTGTGCTGGCATACTCTCTGTCTCCCCAAAAGCCTTTGTGGGGTCCTGTCCTCAGTCAGAGCGTTCCCTGTATGTGTGCGGTGTGTCGGTACGCCTGTGTCGACATGTTTGATGAGGAAGGATACGTGGAGGCAGAACAAGTGCAAATAGATGTGGTGTCGCCCCCGACAGGGCCGACACCTGATTGGATGGATATGTGGAAGGTGTTAAATGATAATGTAAGCTCCTTACATAACAGATTGGATATAGATGTAGCCTTGGGACAGTCGGGGTCTCAACCCATGCCTGCTCCCACAGCGCAGAGGCCGTCAGGGTCTCAAAAGCGCCCAATATCCCAGTTAGTTGACACAGACGTCGACACGGAATCTGATTCCAGTGTCGATGACGATGATGCAAAGTTGCAGCCTAAAATGACTAAAGCCATCCGCTACATGATTGTGGCAATGAAGGATGTGTTACACATTTCTGAGGAAAATCCTGTCCCTGACCAAAGGATTTATATGTATGGGGAGAAAAAGCAAGAAGTGGCTTTTCTCCCGTCACATGAATTGAATGAATTATGTGAAAAAGCGTGGGATTCCCCTGATAGGAAGGTAGTAATTTCCAAGAGATTGCTGATGGCGTATCCTTTCCCGCCAACGGACAGGTTACGCTGGGAATCCTCCCCCAGGGTAGACAAGGCGTTGACACGCTTATCTAAGAAGGTGGCCCTGCCGTCTCAGGATACGGCCGCCCTAAAGGATCCTGCGGATAGAAAGCAGGAAGCTATCCTGAAGTCTGTTTACACACATTCTGGTACGCTGCTGAGGCCAGCAATTGCTTCGGCCTGGATGTGTAGTGCGGTAGCAGCATGGACGGATACTCTGTCTGAGGAGTTAGATACCCTGGACAGGGACTCTGTTCTAATGACCCTGGCACATATCAAGGACACGGTCCTTTATATGCGGGATGCCCAGAGGGACATTTGCCTGCTGGGCTCTAGAGTAAACGCAATGTCCATTTCTGCCAGAAGGGTCTTATGGACTCTGCAATGGACAGGGGATACCGACTCTAAAAAACACATGGAGGTTTTACGTTATAAGGGTGAGGAATTGTTTGGGGACGGTCTCTCAGACCTAGTTTCCACAGCTACGGCTGGGAAGTCAAATTTCTTGCCTTATGTCCCGCCACAGCCTAAGAAAGCACCGTATTACCAAATGCAGTCCTTTTGTTCGCAAAAGAGCAAGAAAGTCAGAGGTGCATCCTTTCTTGCCAGAGGCAGGGGTAGAGGAAAGAGGCTGCACCACGCAGCTAGTTCCCAGGAACAAAAGTCCTCCCCGGCTTCCACTAAATCCACCGCATGACGCTGGGGCTCCACAGGCGGAGCCAGGAGCCGTGGGGGAGCGTCTCCGACATTTCAGCCACCAGTGGGTTCGCTCACGGGTGGATCCTTGGGCTATACAAGTTGTGTCTCAGGGATACAAACTGGAATTCGAGGTGACGCCCCCTCACCGTTACCTAAAATCGGCCTTGCCAGTTTCCCCCATGGAAAGGGAGGTAGTGCTGGCAGCAATTCACAAGTTATACCTCCAGCAGGTGGTTGTAAAGGTTCCTCTCCTTCAACAGGGAAGGGGTTACTATTCCACTATGTTTGTAGTACCGAAACCGGACGGTTTGGTCAGACCCATCTTGAATTTTAAAATCCCTGAACATTTATCTGAAGAAATTCAAGTTCAAAATGGAATCGCTCAGAGCGGTCATTGCAAGCCTGGAAGAGGGGGATTTTATGGTGTCTCTGGACATCAAGGATGCTTACTTGCATGTCCCCATTTATCCACCTCATCAGGAGTATCTCAGATTTGTGGTACAGGACTGTCATTACCAATTCCAGACGTTGCCGTTTGGCCTGTCCACGGCACCGAGAATATTTACCAAGGTGATGGCGGAAATGATGGTGCTCCTGAGAAAGCAAGGAGTCACAATTATCCCATACTTGGACGATCTCCTCATAAAGGCGAGGTCCAGAGAGCAGTTGCTGATCAGCGTAGCACACTCTCAGGAAGTGTTGCAACAGCACGCCTGGATTCTGAATATCCCAAAATCGCAGCTGATTCCAACGACGCGTCTGCCCTTTCTGGGCATGATTCTGGACACAGACCAGAAGAAGGTGTTTCTCCCGGCGGAGAAGGCTCAGGAGCTCGTGACTCTAGTCAGAGACCTCTTAAAACCGAAACAGGTGTCGGTGCATCACTGCACTCGAGTCCTGGGAAAGATGGTGGCATCATACGAAGCCATTCCCTTCGGCAGGTTCCATGCGAGGATCTTTCAGTGGGATCTGTTGGACAAGTGGTCCGGATCGCATCTTCAGATGCATCGGCTGATCACCCTGTCCCCCAGGGCCAGGGTGTCTCTTCTGTGGTGGCTGCAGAGTGCTCACCTTCTCGAGGGCCGCAGGTTCGGCATACAGGACTGGGTTCTGGTGACCACGGATGCGAGCCTCCGAGGATGGGGGGCAGTCACTCAGGGAAGAAACTTCCAAGGGTTGTGGTCAAGTCAGGAGGCTTGTCTCCACATAAATATCCTGGAACTAAGGGCCATATACAACGCCCTGAGTCAAGCGGAGCCTCTGCTTCGCAACCAACCGGTGCTGATTCAGTCAGACAACATCACCGCAGTGGCTCATGTAAACCGCCAGGGCGGCACAAGAAGCAGAGTGGCGATGGCGGAAGCCACCAGGATTCTTCGTTGGGCGGAGAATCACGTGCAAGCACTGTCAGCAGTGTTCATTCCGGGAGTGGACAACTGGGAAGCAGACTTCCTCAGCAGGCACAACCTCCACCCGGGAGAGTGGGGACTTCATCAAGAAGTCTTCACGCAGATTGCAAGTCGGTGGGAACTGCCACAGGTGGACATGATGGCGTCCCGCCTCAACAAAAAGCTAAAAAGGTATTGCGCCAGGTCAAGGGACCCTCTGGCGATAGCTGTGGACGCACTGGTAACACCGTGGGTGTTCCAGTCGGTCTATGTGTTTCCGCCTCTTCCTCTCATACCCAAGGTACTCAGAATCGTAAGGAAAAGAAGAGTTAAAACAATACTCATTGTTCTGGACTGGCCAAGAAGGACTTGGTACCCGGAACTGCAAGAAATGCTCACAGAGGAACCATGGCCTCTGCCTCTCAGACAGGACCTGTTGCAACAGGGGCCCTGTCTGTTCCAAGACTTACCGCGGCTGCGTTTGACGGCATGGCGGTTGAACGCCGAATCCTAGCAGAAAAGGGCATTCCGGATGAAGTTATTCCTACGCTGATAAAGGCTAGGAAGGACGGGACAGCAAAGCATTATCACCGTATATGGCGAAAATATGTTGCTTGGTGTGAGGCCAAGGAAGGCCCCTACAGAGGAATTCCAGCTGGGTCGATTCCCGCACTTCCTACAGTCAGGTGTGACTATGGGCCTAAAATTAGGGTCCATAAAGGTCCAGATTTCGGCCCTATCCATCTTCTTTCAAAAAGAACTGGCTTCACTGCCTGAGGTTCAGACGTTTGTTAAGGGAGTGCTGCATATTCAGCCCCCTTTTGTGCCACCAGTGGCACCTTGGGATCTTAACGTGGTGTTGGATTTCCTGAAATCTCACTGGTTTGAGCCACTTAAGACCGTGGAACTAAAGTATCTCACGTGGAAAGTGGTCATGCTGTTGGCTTTAGCTTCAGCTAGGCGTGTGTCAGAATTGGCGGCTTTGTCATGTAAAAGCCTTATCTGCTTTTCCATATGGACAGGGCAGAATTGCGGACTCGTCCGCAGTTTCTGCCAAAGGTGGTGTTATCTTTTCATTTGAACCAACCTATTGTGGTGCCTGCGGCTACTCGTGACTTGGAGGACTCCAAGTTGCTGGACGTAGTCCGGGCTTTGAAGATTTATGTAACCAGAACGGCTGGAGTCAGGAAGACTGACTCTCTGTTTATCCTGTATGCATCCAACAAGCTGGGTGCTCCTGCTTCAAAGCAAACTATTGCTCGCTGGATCTGTAACACGATTCAGCAAGCTCATTCTGCGGCGGGATTGCCGCAGCCGAAATCAGTGAAAGCCCATTCCACAAGGAAAGTGGGCTCTTCTTGGGTGGCTGCCCGAGGGGTCTCGGCATTACAGCTTTGCCGAGCTTCTACTTGGTCGGGTTCAAACACTTTTGCTAAATTCTACAGGTTTGATACCCTGGCTGAGGAGGACCTTGTGTTTGCCCATTCGGTGCTGCAGAGTCATCCGCACTCTCCCGCCCGTTTGGGAGCTTTGGTATAATCCCCATGGTCCTTACGGAGTCCCCAGCATCCACTAGGACGTTAGAGAAAATAAGATTTTACTCACCGGTAAATCTATTTCTCGTAGTCCGTAGTGGATGCTGGGCGCCCGTCCCAAGTGCGGACTTTCTGCAATACGTGTATATAGTTATTGCTTAACAAAGGGTTAGGGTTATGGTTATGTAGAATTGGTTGAGTGATGCTCAGTTGTTGTTCATACTGTTAACTGGGTAAGTTTATCACAAGTTGTACAGTGTGATTGGTGTGGCTGGTATGAGTCTTACCCTGGATTTCAAAATCCTTTCCTTGTAATGTTAGCTCTTCCGGGCACAGTTTCCTTAACTGAGGTCTGGAGGAGGGGCATAGAGGGAGGAGCCAGTGCACACCAGATAGTACTAATTCTTTCTTAGAGAGCCCAGTCTCCTGCGGAGCCCATCTATTCCCCATGGTCCTTACGGAGTCTCCAGCTTCCACTACGGACTACGAGAAATAGAATTACCGGTGAGTAAATTCTTATATTTGTGTTGGTCTCCAGGGTTATTGCGCTGGGGTGTGTGCTGGCATACTTTCTCTCTGTCTCTCCAAAGGGCCTTGACAGGGATACTGTCTTCAGGAAAGGGGTTCCCTGTGTGTGTGTGTGTGTGTGTGAAGTGTGTCGGTACGCGTGTGTCGACATGTTTGACGAAGGCTCGCTTAATGTGGAGGGGGAGTGCTTGAATGTCAGGCCGCCGTCGGCAATGCCGACACCGGAATGGGTGGATATGCTGAATGTCTTGAATGCAAATGTCAATCTATTGCATAAAAGATTAGACAAGGCAGAAGCTAGGGATCAGTCAGGTAGCCAGTCCATGCCTGTCCCTGGGGCGCCAGGTCCTTCGGGGTCTCAGAAGCGCACCATATCCCAGATCGATGACACAGATTCCGACACAGATACTGACTCTAGTGTCGACTATGAAGATGCAAAATTACAGCCGAAGGTGGCTAAGGGTATACAGTACATGATTATTGCCATTAAAGAGGTTTTGCATATTACTGAGGAACCCCCTGTCCCTGACACGAGGGTACACATGTATAAAGGGAAAAAGCCTGAAGTCACTTTTCCATCCTCATTTGAATTAAGTGACTTGTGCGAAAAGGCTTGGGAATCTCCAGATAGGAGACCACAAGTTCCCAAAAGGATTCTCATGGCGTATCCTTTTCCACAAACTGATAGGATACGCTGGGAATCTTCGCCAAAAGTTGACAAGGCGCTGACACGTTTGTCCAAAAAGGTGGCACTGCCTTCTCAGGATACGGCTTCCCTCAAGGAACCTGCTGATCGCAGGCAGGAAATTACCTTAAAGCACATTTACAATCATTCCGGTACTATTGCTCGACCGGCTATGGCGTCGGCCTGGGTTTGTAGTGCGGTTGTGGCATGGGCAGATTCCTTATCTACGGAAATTGACACCTTAGATAGGGACGCCATTCAAATGACCATAGAGCATATCAGAGATGCTGCCTTGTATATGAGGGATGCTCAGAGAGACCTTTGTTTATTAAGCTCCAGAATAAATGCTATGTCTATTTCTGCCAGGTGGCTCTTGTGGACCCGACAGTGGACGGGAGATGCCGATTCAAAGCGGCATATGGAGTCCTTGCCTTACAAAGGGGTGGAGTTGTTTGGAGACGGCCTCTCGGATCTTGTCTCTATGGCTACGGCTGGTAAGTCAAATTTCTTACCTTATGTCCCCCCGCAGCATACAAAAAAGGCACCTCCTTATCAAATGCAGTCCTTTCGTTCCAATACAAACGAGAAGGTACGTGGATCATCCTTTGTTGCCAGAGGGAAAGGCAGGGGAAAAAAGCTGCACACAGCTAGTTCCCAAGAGCAGAAGTCCTCCCCTGCGTCTGCAAAGTCCACCGCATGACGCTGGGGCTTTCCGAGGGAGGCAGATCTGGTGGGGGCTCGTCTTCGGTTTTTCAGCCATGTCTGGGTTCACTCGCAGGCAGAGCCGGATTAAGGCTTCGGGGGGCCCGGGGTACTTAAAACAAGGGGGCCCTAAGGTCTAAAATTAAATTTATACACACACACACACACACACACACACACACACACCTTGGCACTCAGGACAAAACTGCAAAATGTAGGGTGCCTTCCCAAAGAAATTAATAATCACCAGTATGTTACGTATAAGAATGAGGCGACACTCCAGTGTAAGTCAAGAATCCTATGTATTAATAATTCAGCATAATTCCAAACATGTCAACGTTTCTAGGTCCGCAGGACGTACAGCAAAGTGACTTTGCTGTACGCCCTGACAAAAAGATCTGCAGACCTTGAAATGTTCACATGTTTGGAATTATGCTGAATTATTAATACATAGGATTCTTGACTTACACTGGAGTGTCGCCTCATTCTTATACGTAACATACTGGTGATTTTATATATATATATATATAATGGCACACACTACAATTTCAACTAGGGGTGGATCGGGTAGTTTATAATATATATACATATATATATACACACGCACACACTATATATATATATATATATATATATATATATATATATATATACAAACATATATACATATATTTACACACAAACACACACATATATATATATATATATATATATATATATATTACACATAATATTAACTTAAATTTTAATAACAAAAAAGGTAATGCAGCCTGTCTTACTTTGCACTGCTGTGCTGATGGGAGACAGGCTGTGATGAGTGGCAGACACACACAGAACAGGAGGAGAGCACGTTCCTCTCTCCTCCGCCAGTTATTACAACAACCTCCAGTCCACTCGCGCCGAGGCTCTGCATGCCCGGGATCCTGCCTCCTTTCTCCCCTGCAGCCTGCGCTCCAACCAGTCACGGAGCCGCAGGCTGCAGATTCACATATCATTGGACAGCAGTGCCGTCATTCGGCTCAGCTGCCCACTAAAAGTCTGTAGCACTGGCGGCTGCTTGATGGCTGTCAGTGGGGTGAGCAGGGAGCGCACGTCGCAGATCGGATCGGTAATAGAGATCCGATCTGCGGTGGGTGGCGGGGGGGCCCTCTTACAGCATGGGGCCCAGGGGTACTTATCCCCAGAGCCCCCCCCTTAATCCGGCTCTGCTCGCAGGTGGATCCCTGGGCATTAGAGATTGTTTCTCAGGGATACAGGCTGGAATTCGAAGACTTGCCTCCTCGCCGATTTTTCAAATCGGCTCTGCCGGCTTCCCCGTCAGAGAGGGAGCTAGTGTTGGCAGAATATCCAAAAATTGTATATTCAACAGGTGATTGTCACAGTTCCTCATCTCCAGCAAGGAGAGGGATATTACTCAACCATGTTTGTGGTCCCGGAACCGGACGATTCGGTCAGACCCATTTTAAACCTGAAATCTCTGAACCTGTACTTGAAGAGGTTCAAGTTCAAAATGGAATCACTCAGGGCGGTCATCGCCAGCCTGGAGGGGGGGGGATTGGATGGTGTCCCTGGACATAAAGGATGCTTACCTTCATGTTCCGATATTTTCCCCGCATCAGGCGTTCCTGAGATTTGCAGTGCAGGACTGTCACTACCAATTTCAGACGTTGCCGTTTGGGCTTTCCACGGCCCCGAGAATTTTCACCAAGGTAATGGCGGAAATGATGGTGCTCCTGCGCAGGCAGGGGGTCACAATTATCCCATACTTGGACGATCTCCTCATAAAGGCGAGATCTCGGGAGAGGTTGCTGGACAGCGTGTCTCTGTCCATGAAGACGTTGCAGATACACGGCTGGATTCTCAATATACCGAAGTCCCAGCTAGTCCCTACAACGCGTCTGACCTTTTTGGGGCTGATTCTAGACACAGACCAGAAAAAGGTTTTTCTTCCGATCGAAAAGGTTCAGGAACTCATAGCCATGGTCAGGAACCTATTAAAACCAAAAAAGGTTTCAGTGCATCATTGCACGCGGGTCCTGGGGAAGATGGTGGCTTCCTACTAGGCCATCCCTTTCGGCAGGTTCCATGCGAGGACTTTTCAATGGGACCTCTTGGACAAGTGGTCCGGGTCCCATTTACAAATGCATCAAAGGATCACCCTGTCTCCCAGGACCAGGGTATCTCTCCTGTGGTGGCTGAACAGTGCTCACCTACTAGAAGGTCGCAGGTTCGGCATTCAGGACTGGGTCTTGGTGACCACGGACGCAAGCCTCCGAGGCTGGGGAGCAGTGAGACTGGGAAGAAATTTCCAAGGTCTCTGGTCAAGCCTAGAGTCTTGGCTCCACATCAACGTCCTGGAGTTGAGGGCCATATACAGCGCCCTGCGTCAAGCGGAGGAATTGCTGCGGAGAAAACCGGTTCTGATTCAGTCAGACAATGTCACGGCAGTGGCTCATATAAACCGCCAAGGCGGAACAAGGAGCAGAATGGCCATGGCAGAAGCGACCAGGATTCTACGCTGGGCGGAAGTCCATGTAAGCGCGCTGTCAGCGGTGTTCATCCCGGGGGTGGACAACTGGGAGGCGGACTTCCTCAGCAGGCACGACCTGCATCCGGGAGAGTGGGGACTTCATCAAGAAGTCTTCGCACAGATCACGGATCGTTGGGGACTGCCTCAAATCGACATGATGGCATCCCGTCTCAACAAAAAGCTAAAGCGGTATTGCGCCAGGTCAAGGGACCCTCAGGCGGTAGCGGTAGACGCTCTGGTGACACCTTGGGTGTTCAGATCGGTCTATGTGTTTCCTCCTCTTCCTCTCATACCCAAGGTGTTGAGAATAATACGAAGAAGCAGGGTCAGAACAATACTCATTGTTCCGGATTGGCCACGGAGGACTTGGTATCCGGAGCTGCAAGAGTTGCTCGCAGGGGATCCGTGGCCTCTTCCTCTAAGGCAGGACCTGCTGCGGCAGGGGCCCTGTCTGTTCCAAGACTTACAGCGGCTGCGTTTGACGGCATGGCGGTTGAACGCCGGATCCTAGCGGAAAAGGGATTCCGGAAGAAGTCCTTCCTACCCTGATCAAGGCTAGGAAAGACGTGACGTTAAAACATTATCACCGTATATGGCGGAAATATGTTTCTTGGTGTGAGGCCAGAGCTGCTCCTACGGAGGAGTTCCATTTGGGCCGTCTACTTCACTTCCTTCAAACAGAAGTGACTTTGGGCCTAAAATTAGGGTCCATAAAGGTCCAGATTTCGGCCTTATCCATTTTCTTTCAAAGAGAATTGGCCTCTATTCCTGAAGTACAGACCTTTGTGAAGGGAGTGCTGCATATTCAGCCTCCCTTTGTGCCTCCAGTGGCGCCTTGGGATCTTAACGTGGTGTTACGTTTCCTCTAGTCACTTTGGTTTGAACCACTCAAAACTGTGGAGTTGAAATACCTCACGTGGAAAGTGGTCATGTTGTTGGCGTTAGCTTCGGCAAGACGTGTTTCCGAATTGGCGGCTTTATCACATAAAAGCCCATACTTGGTTTTTCACGTGGATAGGATAGAGTTGAGGACTCGTCCTCACTTTCTGCCAAAAGTGGTCTCATCTTTTCATGTGAATCAACCTATTGTCGTGCCTGTGGCTACACGGGACTTGGAGGATTCCGAGTCAGGGCTTTGAAGATTTATGTTACCAGAACGTCTAGAATCAGGAAGACTGAAGCTTTGTTCGTTCTGTATGCAGCCAACAAGGTTGGCGCTCCTGCTTCAAAGCAGACTATTGCTCGCTGGATCTGTAATTCGATTCAGCAGGCGCATTCTACGGCAGGATTGCCGTTACCGAAATCGGTTAAGGCCCACTCCACTAGGAAAGTGGGCTCTTCTTGGGCGGCTGCCCGAGTGGTCTCTGCATTACAGTTGTGCCGAGCAGCTACTTGGTCGGGGACAAACACCTTTGCAAAGTTCTATAAGTTTGATACCCTGGCTGAGGAGGACCTCCTGTTTGCTCAATCGGTGCTGCAGAGTCATCCGCACTCTCCCGCCCGTTTGGGAGCTTTGGTATAATCCCCATGGTCCTTACGGAGTCCCAGCATCCTCAAGGACGTTAGAGAAAATAAGATTTTACTTACCGGTAAATCTATTTCTCGTAGTCCGTAGAGGATGCTGGGCGCCCGTCCCATGTGCGGACTTCTTCTGCAAGACTTGTATATAGTTATTGCTTACATAAGGGTTATGTTATAGTTTTTCGGTGGAACCGTGGCTATGTTGTTGTTCATACTGTTAACTGGGTAAGTTTATCACAAGTTATACGGTGTGATTGGTGTGGCTGGTATGGATCTCGCCCTTAGATTTACAAAAATCCTTCCTCGTACTGTCCATCTCTTCTGGGCACAGTTTCCCTAACTGAGGTCTGGAGGAGGGGCATAGAGGGAGGAGCCAGTGCACACCCAGAGTCCAAAGCTTTCTTAAAGTGCCCTATCTCCTGCGGAGCCCGTCTATTCCCCATGGTCCTTACGGAGTCCCAGCATCCTCTACGGACTACGAGAAATAGATTTACCGGTAAGTAAAATCTTATTTTTTAATTGGCTCTCAAAATTTTTTGCCCTAGTCTGAATGTGTGCATATACAAGTGGGTGCAGGGTGCTGCCAGGCTGACCGATCGGCGGAGATTGTCAGCACGGCAGGCAGTGCGGGGAGGGAAGCAGAGAGACCGGAGAGCCCTCTGACAGCAGCAATTGCGCTGCTGCACAGTGAGCTGTCTGATTTGTTGTATATGATGCGACCATGTCCGGGAAAGCGCAGCCCAGTGTGGTCACATCTGATGCGACCATGCCAGGCGAGTGGTTAAAGCAGTGGTTGTCATCTCTAGTCCTCCAGTACTGCCACTAGCTCATACTTTATGGTTTTCTTTGATCATAGACAGGTGAGTTAATCTGTTTTGCTTGGTCAGTAATTATGCCACCTGCTTCCACAGACGGAAATCCTCAAAACATGACCTGTTAGGGATACTTGATGGTTGGGGTTGAGAACCATGGCTTGAAAGCAGTTTTCCCCAACTCCAGATCTCAATGAACCCTATCTGCATATTTTACAGGTCTCCACACAACAGATGGGTGTGGGGGGTGTTCCAGCCCCTGCTATGGCTGATACTCCGTCTGGGTGGCTAGATTTGTCCTAACAACTAGTGGCCTCAGTCAGGCATAAGGATGTGCAGGTGGGGATCAGGGTGCAGGATCCCTGCCAACTTCTCGGTAACGTAGCCAGCTTGGGCCCAGGGGTAAGTTTGCTCATTACAGGGTTTAGACCAGGTCTCTTCATCCTTAAACTAGGTACACACTATACAATTATTGAGCCGATTTGCCAATAATTGTGTTCTCGGACAAATTTATTGGGAAATCTTGGCCACACACATGAGCAATAGATTTTGCAATCAATCGTCCCAAACCAAAAATTTCGGACACAATCTTCCGATATCGAGCGGTGTGTGTGCGTTCTCAATAATTTGCCCATATTGCTGATGTTTTCCTGTCCCTGTCATCCTTATTGTGGGCAGACATATGCAAATGCAGTGTGGTGTGGCAGAAAAGCGTTAACTTTAAAAAAGGTGTTTTTTTTTTTAGTCTGTAGCTGAAATGTTGGCGCCTACAATTTCCTGAAAAATCGTCCACTTATCGGGACAACCAAAAAAAAAAAAAAACTGACCGTGTGTACCTAGCTTAAGATTGGGTGATGGAGTCCTCATCTAGGAGTTCTGATAACTCTGCTAGACGTCCATTCAAAAAGAGACATCTCCCTTCCATCCTCCAGTCGGGATGTATCAGATGCAGATTTCTCCTCTCAGGAGGAGGAAGGTGAGGTAATGGAGGATTTGGACCAGGAGGAGAGCATGGGGGTTATTCCGACCTGATCCCATGTTGCAGTTTTTTGCAGCGCAGCGATCAGGTCACTACTGCGCATGCACTGCGGATCGTTGCTGGACGATGGATTTAACTAAGAATCCATTTGTTTATGGGTGTCAACTGACTGTTTTCAGGGAGTTGTTGGAAAAACGCTGGCATGTCCAAGCGTTTGCAAGGCTGGTGTCTGACGTCAGTTCCAGGACTGGACAGGCTGAAGTGATCGCAGCGACTGAGTAAGTTCAGACCTACTCAGAAACTACACAAACTGTTTTTGTACTGCTCAGCTGCACAGATTTTCGCACACTTGCAAAGCTTAAATACACTCCCCAGTGGGCGGTGACTGTGTGCTTGCACAGCTGCAAAAAGTAGCTAGCGAGCAATCATCTCAGAATGCCTTCCTCCCCCCCCCCCCCCGGTCTCCAGAGGCAGATGCAGGGTACACACAGGGGATGTTCCCTTATCATGGCTATCTGTCAGGTGCTGAAGATCTCAGAGATTGACACAGTGGCGTCTCACGAGACCTCGCTGTTTAGGAAGTAAAAAATAAACTTGCAGTTACTTTTCTCTTACATCCTAGGGGATACTGGGAATCCATTTAGTACCATGAGGTATAGACGGGTCCACTTGGAGCCATGGGCACTACAGAAGTTTGATTACGTGTGCTGGCTTCTAGCTCTATGCCCCTTATACCAGACTCTGTTTAGAAAATTGTGTCTGGAGGAGCCGGTTACCTCTGTAAGCTCCTAAAGAGTTTTCTGCATTTATGTTTGAAGTTTATTATTTTCAGGCAGGACTGGATGGCACCTGCCTGCTTTGTGGGACTTTGGGGGGGGGGGGGGGGGGAGGGGGGGTTAATTGTACCGTTCCCCGCTGACAGGAATACTAGCTCCTGAGGGAAGTATTTGCAAGCCCCACCACGGTGAGAGTACATACCCACAGCACGCTGCCACCCCTAACTGAGCTAGAAGAAAGAGAGGTGAGTACTAAGCTGGCGTCCCGGTTAGCGGGTCGCCGGCCATTATGGTGGCATGAGGGTACGGAAATGCACTGCGTCCACATGGGGTGGAATGAATCTCCTGACTTAATACACGGTACCAAGACTGGCAATACAGCCATAAAAGGGGAATGTCTCCATTTTATGCATGTAGACACTATGCCAGTATAAAGAAGAGCGGGCAGGCTGCATGCCATTGAAGGGGCGGGGCTTCACTATGAGCGCATCCAGCAACTCCCAAGCGCCATTTTCCCTACTGCAGCTGACACAGACGCTGACTGACAGGGAAGCACAGCTCCTCCGGAGAGCCTCCAGTTTACCTCAGCGGTACCAGGTGGTCATAGCCAGGGGATAGCGATTTACTAGTGTACCAAGTCCCTAATCTAGATACTTAGTCTGCGACCCTACTAAGCATGGCATTAGCGATAAGGCTGCCGTGTGCTGGTTCCATACTATCTCTGGGTCTCTCGGGAAGGGCTCTTTGTGGGTTAATTGTGCATTTAAATTTTTCCTGTGTGTGTGCTGTCACTGCTGCAGTATGAAAAAAACAATTTGTGTTCCCTAATGCACACTGAGTGAAAAGTAATACTACATAATAATCAGATAATACGGAGATCTTAGTTGCGTATATCTGCAGATATAGGGTTAAGCCCCCAGGGCGATCGGCAAGGCGTCTACGTCACTGGGGGTCCCTAATACTAGGTATGGGTCCGGGGTGCAGGACCCCTTCAGGTCGGCTACCACAGGTCAGCACACAGGTGAAAATTAATAAGGGTTAATAAGAAGCACATATTATGGATCCCCAGTGACGGAGACGCCTTGCCATTAGGGAACACAAATTGTTTTTTCTTACCCAGAATTGCCCCTCCCTTTTAGCACCTGAGTGACATCACAATCTGATTGAGCAGCTTACCAATATATGTAAACTGCTGCAGTATGTCAGGCACAGTGTTTCTCTTCGCCAGGGGGTTCACTAGTGTGTACTCAGTGTACTATTCCTTCCCAGGCTAGTGGGGCAGAACCAGCATGACTGGACTCCATTAGCATACCTCCCAACATGACCCTCTCCAGGAGGGACACAATGCTCTGATTCTGGACTTTTCTCTTAATGTATGATTGCCAGTACCTGTGTTGAGCAGGTTACTGGATAAGAAAGGAGTTTCAGCACAGGTGATGGCAATCATAAATTAACAGTGAAGTCCAGGAGCAGAGCATTCTGTCCCTCCTGGAGAGGGTCATGTTGGGAGGTATGCATTAGGGCACAGGTTCTCAAACTCGGTCCTCAGGACCCCACACAGTGCATGTTTTGTAGGTCTTCTCACAGAATCACAATTGAAATAATGAGCTCCACATGTGGACCTTTAAAAATGTGTCAGTGAGTAATTATTAATACACCTGTGCACTTGCTGGGTTACCTGCAAAACATGCACTGTGTGGGGTCCTGAGGACCGAGTTTGAGAACCTCTGCATTAGGGGAATGATTTCCACTATTTCTACTAAATTATCTCGTAATGAGAAGGAGACGCAATACTTAAGACAGTCTATGGCTGAGTTTAGGCAAAAGGAATCGGTAGTCAGACCAGCATCTTAGTCCTCTACTATTTGTCCTTTAAAAACGTACTTTGGCCCATATCATGCATTCTGACTCTGATAATGAAGAATAAGAAATGGAGGAAGGTGAGGTGAACATAGAGGTAGGGGAGGGTACTCTGTCGCAGGGTGTAGAGCAGGCATTCCCAACCACGGTCCTCAAGGCACACCAACAGTGCAGGTTGTAGCAATATCCAGGCTGCAGCACAGATGGTTAAATCAAAATAACTGAGCTACTAATTAAGTCACCTGTGTTCAAGCATGGATATTACTAAAACCAGGACTGTTATACCCTTTTCACACCGCAGCTATAACCTGGTAAATTGCCGATTTTTAAGACTTCCAAAACGGTTCTAGCTGCGGTGTGAAAGGGCCACCTTGAATTTACCGTTTTCAAAATACCGGTATTTTGAAACGGTTAAAAAGCAGGGTCCTACCCGGTTCAGACCCGTTTCATTGTGTAGTGTGAAAGGCTCAGAAACGGTATTTCCAAGCCACAGAAGGTGATAGGCTGTCTCCATGTGTGATGTCACCAGGCAGAAGCAGGAAATAAACTGGAGGAAACACATGAGAGTGAAGAAGCATTTTATTATACAGAATACAGTTTAAAATGGCAAATTGGAGTGATGAGGAGGTTAGGGAGCTGCTTGGGATCAAAGGGGATGAAGAAATATGTAGACAAATCACTGCGACAGTGAAGGATGCAATAATCTACAAAAACATGGTAAAGATGCTTGAAGCTGCTGGGTTTCATTGTACGACTAGCCAAATTATTAATAATTAATTAATAATTATTTCTCTAACGTCCTAGTGGATGCTGGGGACTCCGTAAGGACCATGGGGAATAGACGGGCTCCGCAGGAGACTGGGCACTCTTAAAGAAAGATTAGGTACTATATCTGGAGTGCACTGGCTCCTCCCTCTATGCCCCTCCTCCAGACCTCAGTTAGAATCTGTGCCCGGCCAGAGCTGGATGCACCTAGTGGGCTCTCCTGAGCCTGCTAGAAAAAGAAAGTATTTGTTAGGTTTTTTATTTTCAGTGAGCTTCTGCTGGCAACAGACTCACTGCTACGAGGGACTGAGGGGAGAGAAGCAAACCTACCTGCTTGCAGCTAGGTTGCGCTTCTTAGGCTACTGGACACCATTAGCTCCAGAGGGATCGAACACAGGCAGCTGTCCTCGATCGTCCGTTCCCGGAGCCGCGCCGCTGCCCCCCTCGCAGAGCCAGAAGCACTGAAGTCCGGAGAAGACAGAAGACGTCGAAATCGGCGGCATGAAGACTCCTGTCTTCAATAAGTAGCGCACAGCACCGCAGCTGTGCGCCATTGCTCCCACAGCACACCTCCAAACTCCGGTCACTGTAGGGTGCAGGGCGCTGGGGGGGGGGGCGCCCTGGGCAGCAATTTGAGTACCTTTGGCATAAATATGCATATATACAGTCACAGACTGTATATATGCAAAAAACCCCGCCATTTTTACACAGGAAAAGCGGGACAGAAGCCCGCCGCTGAGGGGGCGGGGCCTTCTTCCTCAGCACACCAGCGCCATTGTTCCTTCACAGCTCCGCTGGCTCTCCCCTGCAGTATCCAGGTACAAGAAGGGCAAAAGAGAGGGGGGGCACATAAATTTAGGCGCAAAACAGTATAAATCAGCAGCTATTGGGTAAACGCATATTAATAGTGTAAATCCCTGGGTTATATAGCGCTGTGGTGTGTGCTGGCATACTCCTCTGTCTCCCCAAAAGCCTTAGTGGGGTCCTGTCCTCAATCAGAGCATTCCCAGTGTGTGTGCGGTGTGTCGGTACGTCGGTGTCGACATGTTTGATGAGGAAGGGTATGTGGAGGCGGAGCAGGTGAATATGGATGTGGTGTTGATGCCGTCGGCGCCGACACCGGATTGGATGGATATGTGGAAGGTGTTAAATGATAATGTAAACTCTTTACAAAAAAGGATGGACAAAGCTGAAGCCTTGGGACAGTCAGGGTCTCACCCAGTGCCTGATCCCACAGTACAGAGGCCGTCGGGGTCTCATAAGCATCCACTATCCCAGTTAGTCGACACAGATGTCGACACGGAGTCTGACTCCAGTGTCGACGATGATGAGGCTAAATTGCAGCCTAAAATGACTAAAGCCATCCGATACATGATTATAGCAATGAAAGATGTATTGCACATTGCTGAGGAAATCCCTGTCCCTGACAAGAGGATTCATATGTTTGGGGAGAAAAAACAAGAAGTGACTTTCCCCTTCACATGAATTAAATGAATTATGTGAAAAAGCCTGGGAATCCCCTGAAAGGAAGGTAATAATTCCCAAAAGATTACTTATGGTGTATCCATTCCCGCCAATGGACAGGTTACGCTGGGAATCCCCTCCCAGGGTAGACAAGGCATTAACGCGCTTATCTAAGAAGGTGGCCCTGCCGTCTCAGGATACGGCCGCCCTAAAGGATCCTGCAGATAGAAAGCAGGAAGCAATCCTGAAGTCTGTGTATACACATTCTGGTACTCTCCTGAGGCCAGCCATTGCTTCGGCATGGATGTGAAGCGCAGAAGCAGCATGGACAGATACTCTGTCGGAGGAGTTAGATACCCTGGACAGGGATACTATCTTGCTGACCCTGGGACATATCAAAGACGCTGTCCTATATATGCGGGATGCCCAGAGGGACATTTGCTCACTGAGTTCTAGGGTAAGCGCAATGTCCATTTCTGCCAGAAGGGTCTTATGGACTCGGCAATGGACAGGGGATGCTGATTCTAAAAGACATATGGAAGTTTTACCATATAAGGGTGAGGAATTGTTTGGGGATGGTCTCTTGGACCTGGTTTCCACAGCTACAGATGGGAAGTCAAAATTCTTGCCGTATGTTTCCTCACAACCTAAGAAAGCACCGTATTATCAAATACAGTCCTTTCGCCCCCTAGAGAGCAAAAAGGCCAGAGGTGCATCTTTCCTTGCCAGAGGTAGGGGTAAAGTAAAAAAGCTGCAGCATGCAGCCAGTTCCCAGGAGCAAAAGTCCTCCCCGGCCTCCTCTAAATCTACCGCATGACGCTGGGGCTCCACAGGCGGAGCCAGGAGCGGTGGGGGCGCGTCTCAAGAATTTCAGCCACCAGTGGGTATGTTCACGGGTGGATCCTTGGGCGATACAAATTGTGTCTCAGGGGTACAAGCTGGAATTCGAGGAGACGCCCCCCCCCCCCCCCCAACGTTTCCTGAAATCTGCCTTGCCGGCTTCCCCCATGGAGAGGGAAGTAGTGCTGGCGGCAATTCACAAACTATATCTCCAGCAGGTGGTGGTAAAGGTTCCCCTACCTCAGCAGGAAAGGGGTTACTATTCCACTATGTTTGTGGTACCGACCGGACGGTTCGGTCAGGCCCATTTTTAATTTAAAGTCCCTGAACATTTACATAAAAAAATTCAAGTTCAAAATGGAATCGCTCAGAGCGGTCATTGCAAGCCTGGAAGAGGGGGATTTCATGGTGTCGCTGGACATCAAGGATGCTTACTTGCATGTCCCCATTTATCCTCCTCATCAGGAGTACCTCAGGTTTGTGGTACAGGACTGTCATTACCAATTCCAGACGTTGCCGTTTGGCCTGTCCACGGCACCGAGAATATTTACCAAGGTGATGGCGGAAATGATGGTACTCCTTCGGAAGCAAGGAGTTACAGTTATCCCATACTTGGATGATCTCCTCATAAAAGCGAGGTCCAGGGAGCAGTTGCTGATCAACGTAGCACGCTCTCAGGACGTGTTGCGACAGCACGGCTGGATCCTGAATATTCCAAAGTCGCAGCTGATTCCTACGACACGTCTGCCCTTCCTGGGCATGATTCTGGACACAGACCAGAAGAAGGTGTTTCTCCCGGAGGAGAAGGCTCAGGAGCTCGTGACTCTGGTCAGAGGCCTCCTAAAACCGAAACAGGTATCGGTGCATCACTGCACGCGAGTCCTGGGAAAGATGGTGGCGTCATACGAAGCCATTCCCTTCGGCAGGTTCAATGCGAGGATCTTTCAGTGGGATCTGCTGGACAAGTGGTCCGGATCGCATCTTCAGATGCATCGGCTGATCACCCTGTCCCCCAGGGCCAGGGTGTCTCTTCTGTGGTGGCTGCAGAGTGCTCATCTACTCGAGGGTCGCAGGTTCGGCATCCAGGACTGGGTCCTGGTGACCACGGATGCAAGCCTCCGAGGGTGGGGGGCAGTCACTCAGGGAAGAAACTTCCAAGGACTGTGGTCAAGTCAGGAGACTTGTCTGCACATCAATATCCTGGAACTAAGGGCAATATGCAACGCCCTGAGTCAAGCGGAGCCTCTGCTCCGAGACCAACCGGTGCTGATCCTGTCAGACAACATCATGGCGGTCGCCCATGTAAACCGCCAGGGCGGCACAAGAAGCAGGGTGGAAATGGCGGAAGCCACCAGGATACTTCGTTGGGCGGAGAATCACGTACAAGCACTGTCAGCAGTGTTTATTCCGGGAGTGGACAACTGGGAAGCAGACTTCCTCAGCAGACACGACCTACACCCGGGAGAGTGGGGACTTCATCAAGAAGTCTTCTCGCAGATTGTAAATCAATGGGAACTGCCACAGGTGGACATGATGGCGTCCCATCTCAACAAAAAGCTAAAAAGGTATTGCGCCGGGTTAAGGGACCCCCAGGCAATAGCTGTGGACGTTCTGGTAACGCCGTGGGTGTTCCAGTCAGTCTATGTGTTTCCTCCTCTGCCTCTCATACCCAAGGTGTTGAGAATCGTAAGAAAAAGAGGAGTGAGAACAATACTCATTGTTCCGGATTGGCCAAGAAGAACTTGGTACCCGGAACTGCAAGAGATGCTCTCAGAGGACTCGTGGCCTCTGCCTCTCAGACAGGACCTGTTGCAACAGGAGCCCTGTCTGTTCCAAGACTTAGCGCGGCTGCATTTGAAGGCATGGCGGTTGAACGCCGGATCGTAGCAGAAAAGGGCATTCCGGAGGAAGTTATTCCTACGCTAATAAAGGCTAGGAAGGACGTGACAGCAAAGCATTATCACCGGATATGGCGAAAATATGTTGCTTGGTGTGAGGCCAGGAAGGCCCCTACAGAGGAATTCCAGCTTGGGCGATTCCTACACTTCCTGCAGTCAGGTGTGACTATGGGCCTAAAATTAGGGTCCATAAAGGTCCAGATTTCGGCCCTATCCATTTTCTTTCAAAAGGAACTGGCTTCACTGCCTGAGGTTCAGACATTTGTTAAAGGAGTGCTGCATATTCAGCCCCCTTTTGTGCCACCAGAGGCACCGTGGGATCTTAACGTGGTTTTAGATTTCCTGAAATCCCACTGGTTTGAGCCACTTAAGACAGTGGAGCTCAAGTATCTCACTTGGAAAGCGGTTATGTTGTTGGCCTTGGCTTCGGCTAGGTGTGTGTCAGAATTGGCGGCTTTATCATGTAAAAGCCCCTATCTGATTTTCCATGTAGACAGGGCAGAATTGCGGACCCGTCCGCAATTTCTGCCAAAGGTGGTGTCATCTTTTCATCTGAACCAACCTATTGTGGTGCCTGCGGCTACTCGTGACTTGGAGGACTCCAAGTTACTGGACGTAGTCCGGGCTTTGAAGATTTATGTTTCTAGAACGACTGAAGTCAGAAAGACTGACTCGCTGTTTATACTGTATGCACCCAACAAGCTGGGTGCACCTGCTTCAAAGCAAACTATTGCTCGCTGGATCTGTAACACGATTCAGCAGGCTCATTCTGCGGCAGGATTGCCGCATCCAAGATCAGTAAAAGCCCATTCCACAAGGAAGGTGGGTTCTTCTTGGGCGGCTGCCCGAGGGGTCTCGGCATTACAACTTTGCCGAGCAGCTACTTGGTCGGGTTCAAACACTTTTGCTAAGTTCTGTAAGTTTGATACCCTGGCTAAGGAGTCATCCGCACTCTCCCGCCCGTTTGGGAGCTTTGGTATAATCCCCATGGTCCTTACGGAGTCCCCAGCATCCACTAGGACGTTAGAGAAAATAAGAATTTACTCACCGGTAATTCTATTCCTCGTAGTCCGTAGTGGATGCTGGGCGCCCGTCCCAAGTGCGGACTTTCTGCAATACGTGTATATAGTTATTGCGTAATAAAGGGTTTTTTGGTTATGAGCCACCCGTTGAGTGAGGCTCAGTTTATGTTCATACTGTTAACTGGGTAAGTTTATCACAAGTTGTACGGTGTGATTGGTGTGACTGGTATGAGTCTTACCCTGGGTTCCAAATCCTTTCCTTGTAATGTCAGCTCTTCCGGGCACAGTTTCCTTAACTGAGGTCTGGAGGAGGGGCATAGAGGGAGGAGCCAGTGCACACCAGATATAGTACCTAATCTTTCTTTAAGAGTGCCTAGTCTCCTGTGGAGCCCGTCTATTCCCCATGGTCCTTACGGAGTCCCCAGTATCCACTACGGACTACGAGAAATAGAATTACCGGTGAGTAAATTCTTATTTACTAATGTGTGGGCCAGAAAAGTCCATTTATAATGACAACCAGTGTTTTCTATGGGTGAAACGGGTTCAATGTGAAAGGTACCAAAACGGTAATGAAATGGTAATATACTGGTTACAACATGCGATGTGAAGGGGGTTTAACTGCTCAGACCCGTTTTAAGAACCGTTTAAGGAACCATTTCAAAAGCAGGGTTTGCAATGTGAAAGCAGCATTAGTGTGCCTTGAGAACCGAGGTTGGGAAACACTGGTGTAGAGACTCTCATAGATGCTATCAAAGAAGTTCTAAATATCACTGATAAGGTGACAGAGGAGAGTGAGGAATCTTACTTTAATAAAAGAAAAAATCCTCAGCCACTTTTCCTGTGTCAAAGGAACTAAATACCCTGTTTGAAGAACCGTGTGTTACTCCAGATAAGAAATTTCTAATTCCTAAGCGGTTGTTATCTTTTCCTCCTGAGGATAGGATAAAATGGGAAAATACACCGATGGTGGATGCGTCAGTCTGCAGGCTATCACGTAAAATTGTATTACCTGTCCCTGGTGCAGCCTCACTAAAAGATGCTGCTGATCGCAAGATTGAGACTACACTCAAATCTTTGTATACAGCTGCTGGGGTGGCCCAGAGACCCACTACAGGATGTGGGTGGATTACGCAAGCCATTGCTAAATGGTCAGGTAATTTAATTGAGGGGTTAGACACCTTACCTTTCCCTTCTGCAGCTGCGCCAGCTAGGAAGTCCTACTCAGGACCCAATTTACAGTCCTTTTGGACTGCCAGGTTTAGGGACAAGGCCAGAGGTTCTTCTACCGCTGCCAGAGGTACTAGAGGTAAACCACGCAAACCAGTGACTGTTGGTTCACAGGAACAGGGCTCAGGCTCTGTTTCCTCAAAACTTTCCGCATGAGGTTGGACCATGATGCCTGGAAGACAGGCGGGTGGGAGCCCGGTTAAAATTCTTCAGTCCCATCTGGACAAGATCGTGCCAGGATCCCTGGGTCATAGACCTTATATCCCAGGTCTACAGACTGGAGTTCCAGGAGCTCCCACCTCACAGATTCTTCAAATCAGGCTTACCAGTTTCACAAGAGGCAAGAATAACCTTACAGGACGCCATTCAAAAACTGGTACAGACCCAGGTCATTGTTCCAGTTCCACCTCATATACAAAACAAGGGATACTATTCCAGCTTATTTGTAGTACCGAAACCGGACGGTTCGGTAAGACCGATTCTGAACCTCAAGTCATTGAACCTGTACTTACGAGTGTTCAAATTCAAGATGGAGTCTCTGAGAGCGGTGATCTCAGGTCTGGAGGAGGGGGAATTTCTAGTGTCCCTGGATATCAAGGATGTGTACCTTCATATTGCAATCTGGCTGCCTCATCAGGCTTATCTACGGTTTGCACTGCAGGACTGTCCCTACCAGTTCCAGGCCCTGCCATTTGGTCTCTCCATGGCATGATGATACTACTCCACAAACGAGGAGTGAACATAGGGGGTAATTCTGAGTTGATTGCAGCAGGAACTTTGTTAGCAGTTTGGCAAAACCATGTGCACTGCAGGGGAGGCAGATATAACGTGCAGATAGAGTTAGATTTGGTGGGTTATTTTGTTTCTGTGCAGGGTAAATACTGGCTGCTTTATTTTTACACTGCAATTTAGATTGCAGATTGTACACACCACACCCAAATCTAACTCTCTCTGCACATGTTATATCTGCCTCCCCTGCAGTGCACATGGTTTTGCCCGACTGCTAACAAAGTTCCTGCTGCGATCAACTCAGAATTACCCCCATAATTCCGTACCTGGACGATCTTCTGAGAAAGACACCGTCCAGGGAGCAGTTAATGGGGAACATTGGTTTCAACCAGACTATTCCTGGATCATGGGTGGATTCTGAACCTACCAAAATCTCACCTAGAACTAACACAGAGGCTTCATTTCCTGGGAATGATACTAGACACAGAGTCTCAGAAAGTGTTCCTTCTCTTGGAAAAGGCACTGGTAATCCAGTCGATGGTTCGGGCCGTCTTGAAGCCGACCCGGCACATCTTTGCATACGCCTTGTGGGGAAAATGGTGGCGTCTTACGAAGCAATTCAGTACGGAAGTTTCATGCGAGGCACTTCCAGCTGGATATGTTGGACAAGTGGTCCAGATCGCATCTTCACATGCACCAGAGGATTCGTCTGTCACCAAAAGCCAGGATCTCCCTCCTGTGGTGGCTACAGACTTCTCACCTCGTTGAGGGTCAGAGGTTCAGGATTCTGAATTGGATTCTGCTAACCACAGATGCAAGTCTCAGAGGTTGGGGCGCAGTAACCCGGAGGGGTACAGTTTCAGGGAAGATGGTCAAGTTTGGAAGTCGTCCTTCCAATAAACATCCTGGAACTCAGGGCTATCTACAACGCCCTTCTGCAGGCCTCATCTCTTCTTCAGAATCAGACCATTCAGGTCCAGTCAGACAATGTGATGGCGGTAACGTACATAAACTGACAGGGTGGAACAAAAAGCAGAGTCGCAATGTCAGAGGTGTCAAGAATTCTACCCCTGGGCGGAAAAACACGCCGTGGCATTGTCAGCGATCTTCATTCCGGGAGTAGACAACTGGGAAGCAGACTTCCTCAGCAGACATGACCTGCACCCGGGGGAATGGGGCCTCCACCCGGAGGTGTTCCGGTGGTTAACACGTCAGTGGGGGTATCCACAAATCGGCATGATGGCCTCTCGACTCAACAAGAAGCTCCAGCGGTATTGTTCCTGGTCTAGGGACCCACAGGCAGTAGCGTTAGATGCCCTGACAACTCCGTTGGTCTACCAGCTGGTGTACTTGTTTCCTCCCATTCCTCTGATCCCAAGAATTCTAAAAAGAATAAAAAGGGAAAAGGTACAAGCAATCCTCATTGCTCTGAACTGGCCACGAAGGGTCTGGTATGCGGATCTTCTCAAGATGCTGATCCGTGGCCTCTACCTCTACGAAAGGATCTTCTGCAACAGGGCCCGTTTGTCTATCAAGACTTACCATGGCTACGTTTAACGACATGGAAGTTGAACGGCTGATTCTAGCCAGGAGAGGGATTCCTGACAAAGTCATCCCGACTATACTCCAAGCAAGAAAGGGGGTAACATCTAAACATTACCATCGTATCTGGAAGAAATATGTCTCTTGGTGTGAGAGCAGACAATATTCTACGGTGGAATTTCATCTGGGACGTTTCCTGCTTTTTGTGCAGTCCGGAGTGGATGTGGGCCTACGCCTAGGCTCCATTAAAGTTCAGATTTCGGCCGTGTTTCACATCAACCAACCTATTGTGGTTCCGGTTGTTACAGACCCCTCTGCTACTTCAAAGTCTTTGGATGTTGTAAGGGCTTTGAAGATCCATATAAAGAGAAGAGCTCATCACAGGAAATCGGACTCGCTGTTCGTTCTTTATGATCCCAATAAGATTGAATGTCCTGCTTCGAAGCAGTCAATTGCACGCTGGATCAGGCTTACTATCCAGCATGCTTATTCCACGGCAGGTTTGCCTATTCCAAAATTTGTTCAATCCCACTCTGCTAGATCGATGGGTTCCTCTTGGACAGCTGCTCGGGGTGTCTCGGCTGTGCACCTACTTGGTCGGGTTCGAACACATTTGCTAAGTTTTACAAGTTTGATACTTTGGCCTCTGAGGACCTTCAGTTTGGTCAGTCAGTTCTGCAGGAACCTCAGCACTCTCCCACCCAGTTTGGAGCTTTGGTACTTCCCCATGGTACTAAGTGGATTCCCAGTATCCCCTAGGATGTAAGAGAAAATAGGATTTTAATTACCTACCGGTAAATCCTTTTCTCGTAGTCCTTAGGGGATACTGGCCAGCCGGCCGCCCGGTGCTTCTTTCTTCCTGCTTTGTTCTGGTTAAGTAATGTTGTTTGGTTCAGCTGTTGCTGTCCCTGTTTGCAAGTTTGGTTAACATGGCTTAACTCTTGTTCTGGTTGTGCTGGTTCGAAATCTCACAACTTTCCTTTTACTATATCCTTCTCTCAAAGTATGTCCGTCTCCTTGGGCACAGTTTCCTAGACTGAATCTGGCAGGAGGGGCATAGAGGGAGGAGCCAGCACACGTAATCAAACTTTCTATAATTCTATAGTGCCCATGGCTCCAAGCGGACCCGTCTATACCTCATGGTACTAAATGGATTCCCAGTATCCTCATGTATTCATTAATTATGTAGCCTAAAGTCTTTAATGCGCACCTAGTTTCGGGGATAAATATTGAGCCTTTCCCTGTTATGGATGTAAAAGGATATATATATATATATATATATATACGTCCGTCACATGTGCTCAGTGAGAACCTGCTTTCATCTGTGAAGAGCACAGGGCGCCAGTGGCGAATTTGCCAATCTTGGTGTTCTCTGGCAAATGCCAAACGTCTGCACGGTGTTGGGCTGTAAGCACAAACCCCACCTGTGGACGTTGGGTCCTCATGAAGTTTCTGATCGTTTGAGTAAACACATGCACATTTGTGGCTTGCTGGAGGTCATTTTGCAGGGCTCTGGCAGTGCTCCTCCTGTTCTTCCTTGCATAAAGGCGGAGGTAGCGGTCCTGCTGCTGGGTTGTTGCACTCCTACGGCCTCCTCCACGTCTCCTGATGTACTGGTCTGTCTCCTGGTAGCGCCTCCATGCTCCGGACACTACGCTGACAGACACAGCAAACCTTCTTGCCACAGCTCGTATTGATGTGCTATCCTGGATGAGCTGCACTACCTGAGCCACTTGTGTGGGTTGTAGACTCCGTCTCATGCTACCACTAGAGTGAAAGCACCGCCAGCTTTCAAAAGTGACCAAAACATCAGCCAGAAAGCATAGGAGCTGAGAAGTGGTCTGTGGTCACCACCTGCAGAACAACTCCTTTATTGGGGGTGTCTTGCTAATTGCCTATAATTCCCACCTGTTGTCTATTCCATTTGCACAACAGCATGTGAAATTGATTGTCAATCAGTGTTGCTTCCTAAGTGGACAGTTTGATTTCACAGAAGCGTGATTGACTTGGAGTTACATTGTGTTGTTTAAGTGTTCTCTTTATTTTTTTGAGCAGTGTGAATATATAGATATATATATATATATATATATATATATATTGGAAACAGGGACATAGTTCAACATGGCACTTCCTGTTTGGATTAGATATCCGTATCTTATTTTTAATCAGATATTGGTGGTCATGCCGAGTTGTTCGCTCGTTATTTTTTTTTTCGCAACGGAGCGATTAGCCGCTAATGCGCATGCGCAATGTCCGCAGTGCGACTGCGCCAAGTAAATTTGCTATGCTGTTAGGTATTTTACTCACGGCATTACAAGGTTTTTTCTTCGTTCTGGTGATCGTAATGTGATTGACAGGAAGTGGGTGTTTCTGGGCGGAAACTGGTCGTTTTATGGGCGTGTGCGAAAAAACGCTACCGTTTCTGGGAAAAACGCGGGAGTGGCTGGAGAAATGGAGGAGTGTCTGGCCGAACGCTGGGTGTGTTTGTGACGTCAAACCAGGAACGACAAGCACTGAACTGATCGCAGTTGCCGAGTAAGTCTGGAGCTACTCAGAAACTGCTAAGAAGTGTCTATTTGCAATTCTGCTAATCTTTCGTTCGCAATTTTGATAAGCTAAGATTCACTCCCAGTAGGCGGCGGCTTAGCGTGTGCAATGCTGCTAAAAGCAGCTTGCGAGCGAACAACTCGGAATGAGGGCCATTGTGTTTGATTTGTATATATTAGGAATATTTGGATTGAATGTATAAAGAATTGTCAGGTATATATTTTTGTATTTTGATGTAATACCTCGATTATTGGAATAATCAATTATGATGTCACTTCCTGTCTCTATCATTGGCTAATGCCTAGTTAAATAGCATCAGGTCTCACAGTGCCCACATGTCTTGAAAAAGGCTCTCTAAAGAGCTGAAACGCGTTGACAAGTACAGGGCACTGTGACATTTTTTCCTAATATAGAAGCTAAGGTAATCCATGTTTATTTGGAACCATTTTTGACTTGGGACTTTTTTCTGTTTATTTTTGTATATTGTTTTTATGTTATTTTTATTGACTGGGAAATGTTAAAAATCTCTAAACCTTTGAATCTTTTTTGTCTATGTCATATTTGTATAAAATAAAAATATATTTTATTTTTTGGAAAAAACATACGTGGGCTGATCATCGGTTTTTTTTTTCATATAATATGGATGGACATATATATATATGACACATTGTGGATTGATCGTGTGGAATTTACACCAATTCTATGCTGTGAATTAACCTCTGTCTAAATGGCGGATTAAAAGAAACCCAGATAGGAGCTTTGAATTCATTGAATCCGTGAGTGTGGTACGCATATTATCGCAACAACTATAGATGTAAAGATACCTTCATATGCACTAGTTACATAACTTCCAAAGTGAGTTCGGTACGCACCTTTTCTCATTAAGGTGGTGGTGGTCACTTAAGAATTAGAAGAATAAAGATACCTTTACACACATCAAATTGGGTCTTTTTCTGTGAATTGGGTACGCTCCCTTCTGATATAAACAGATCATCAAGTTATATCCACTTGTTGCCTCAAATTGGTGGAAGTAAAGTTTGAACTATTTTAGACATTACTACACATTATTTTACCTCCTGTTTCATGTTTTAATTATACGAATCGTTGGAGACTGGAACACACCTGATTGAGACTTCAGAAGAGACGTCTGAGAAGAAGATTCCAGAGAAGATAAATACATAAGGAATATACAGTATATAATTATTATTCTTGTTATTATGAGGCTGTATCAATAGGGCACTTATACAGGAATACATTCCCTATTCTTTTGTTTTGAAATATTGTATTGGGTGTTTTGACACCTATTGGGAATCTAGATCTGTTAAAGCTGCCCAGCGCACATTTCTGGTACCCAATTAATCTCTGTTTATTCGGATTCCCAGTATCCCTTATGGACTACGAGAAAAGGATTTACCTGTAGGTAATTAAAATCCTATTTTCCCTCTTGTCCTCATTGTGTGTGGCCTTGCTTTTTACCTGTTTCTGTCCATTTCCACCCTTGGTGTATCCATCTGTGTCCCGTCTTTCCAAAAAGAAGATTTCTGTCTGGTGGGCCACTTTCTTACGAGATGGGTCAGTTAGGACATTTTAAATGACCCAAAAAACTATTTACATGGCAGCTGGGATTTAGCTCCAGATGGCTTTAGTTGATGCTTGAGTGAACAAGGTGGTAGAGAAATGGGTGGAGCAATGGGTCAATTGCCTTCGCTCTAAGGTTCTGTGACCTGAACTTGATCCCGCTAGCTGAGCACATTAGAAAGTCTGCTATATTCCTAGGAGATGAAGCCATGGATGCTGGCCAGGTAAGTTCCAGGATTTCTGCTTCAGCAGTAGGCGCTAGTTGTGCCATCTGGCTTCAGGCCTGGCAGGCAGTTGCTGAGTCTAATTGGGCGGTAGAGGCCCTCCTCTATTCCGGTGATGGGAGGCATAAGTACCTTCTTACCTACATCCTCTGACCCAGCATCGACCCTATTCGGGACTGTCCTTTCATTCCTTTTGTGCCCAAACCAGAGGTGCCTCGTATGCGGTTAGAGCAGTGACGTGCGGTGAGATGAGGCAGGTGAATGCCCACATGATCCCTTTGGCTCATAATTGGGCCTTATTCAGGTTTGTTAGCAAACCAAAAAAGTTAGCAATTGGGCAAAAGCATGTTGCACTGCAGGTGTGGCAGATGTAACGTGCAGAGAGATTTAGATTTGGGTGGGGCGTGTTTAAACTAAAATCTAAATTGCAGCAAAGAAAATAGGATTTTGGTACCTACCGGTAAATCCTTTTCTCTTAGTCCGTAGAGGATGCTGGGGACTCCAAAAGGACCATGGGGGGGTATAGACGGATCCGCAGGAGCTTGGGCACACTATAAAGACTTAAACTGGGTGTGAACTGGCTCCTCCCTCTATGCCCCTCCTCCAGGCCTCAGTTAGAAAACTGTGCCCAGGAGAGATGGACAATTTCGAGGAAAGAATTTAATGTTATAAACACGGTGAGTGTCATACCAGCTCCCACCTCAAACACACCGTAGAACGTGGCATTCAGTAGAATACCAGCCAACGGCATGAACAAAACACAGCCACATGCTGAGAGAATATGTAACACAACCCGTGTGTCCACAGAAGCAAAAATACGACCCCGCATGCTATGTCATGAACAACGGTAACAACCGCCAGACAGAAAAAGCACACCACCAGGGTGTAACCAAAAGCAATAACTGCAGACACCGTACGCACTGGGATTTACCGGTAGGTACCAAAATCCTATTTTCTCATACGTCCTAGAGGATGCTGGGGACTCCAAAAGGACCATGGGGTTTATACCAAAGCTCCAAAACGGGCGGGAGAGTGCGAACGACTCTGCAGCACCGAATGAGCAAACATAAGGTCCCAAAAAATCAGGGTATCAAACTCGTAGAGCATCGCAAAATCATTTGACCCCGACCAAGAATCCGCTCGGCAAAGTTGAACCGCCGAGACCCCTCGGGCATTCGACCAAGAAAAGCCCTTCTTCCCAAAAGAGGGAACCTCCATCGACTACGGTTACAGCAAAGCAGCCTTAGAACGAACATGCCAAACCGCATCACAAATTCAGCATGTAACAAACTGCATAATGCAGTCCCCCAAAGTAAGCTGGGAACATACCAGACAAACAGGACCTCTGTTTCTCCAAACTGAGCCAAATTAATGACCTACATATTCAAATCCCTGGCTAAATCAAGGGAATTTGAATGAGCTAATGCCTAAGTAAACCCCGGCATCACAATAGGCCGATTTCTGCGAAACCCAGAAACCACTCTTTGTAGAACTACCAACCGAGTACTCAATTCCTCTCTATCCACCTGAAAAATCAAACAAGGCTCTTGTGAGACAAAACCACCACTTTCGACACCCGCCTTGCAAATGTCAAAGTCAATAGCCTGACCACTTTCCAAAAGATAAATTTCGTAAAGAAACTTATTAGGCTTGCCTCCACATCGGCTTGTAAAGTATGGATAAGCACGACCTAGCTGAAAGGCCTCCAAAGGAGCCTTCCTAGATTCACACCGAGACACATAATTACTCCAACAACGGTGGTAACGCTGTGCCTTCAGTTCTTTCCTAGCCTGAAGAATTTAAGAAACAACTTCACTGGGAACACCCATTCGGCATAGGATACAACATTCAACCGCCCCGCCGTTAAGGCAGCCGCGGTAAGTCCTGATACAAGCCCTGATCTTGTTGTAACATTACCTCACTTAAAGGAAGAGGGCAGTAATTTTCTATGAGTAAACCATGAAAAACTGGATAGCCAACCCTCGCTGGTTAGACCGGATTTCAGAGGATCCTCGGAACCTTCGATCACCTTACGCTTACCACTGTCAGAAAGGTGAAAGCGGAGAGGCCACCTAGACCGACTAAAAACACCCACGGTGTCACAAGGATGTCCACTACTATATCCTGAGTGTCCCTTAACCTGGAACAATCTCCTCGAGGCCTCTCGTCGAGGCGAGACGCCAACATGTCCAATTGCGACACTCCACCAAGACTTGTCACGTCTGGGAAAGCTTCTCGATGATGACAGTATTTTTCCCGGCTGGTTATCGTGTCCGCAAAGAAAATCTACTTCTCCGTCGTTTACCTCAGGAACGAAGACTGCTAACATAGCGTTTACCAGACTTCCCCCTCATCAACAAACTGTGCATCTTCTGCTATTTACGCTTTTTCCCTGTTGCGCCCTAGCGGCTTACTAACGCCACTGCTGACAAGTCTTCTGTCAGAATTACCACGGGCAGAACACGAAGAATACATTCGTCTAAAATAGCTCTTAATTCAAGAAAGCTTACAGCAGACAAGTTTCCCAACTTGACCTCATCCTCTGGAAATACATCCCTTGCAAAGGACTGCTCCCCAGCTTCGGAGATCTATATGCACGGACACCAGGATCTAAACCTGGATCCCTAACCTTCATTCCTCTAGAAGGAAAGAACTGAGCCGACACCACAGGAGCGATGTCCTGGCTTTTTTGATTATATTCCGGTGCATGCGCAGGTGAGACCCGGACCACCTTTCTAACTGGTCCCATGAAAACCACTTTGGTATTAGACCTGCTCACCGAAAAAGGCCTCTTATGCCGCATCCATCTGTCTTATTAATGGAACCTATTGATGAGGTGTCACCTCAAAGCCGACCCAACTCTGGATCCTCAGACCTCTTTCCACAGGAAAAACACCGAACCTTAATCGGTCAGTATCTACTCTGAAACCACTTTTGACATCTGCGTCGTTGGGAACAACAGGCCAATTACAGCGCCGAAGAACAGTCAGAGGTAAACAACGATATGCACCTTTTTACAGGGACAACGAGACAATAGGGGAGAGGCAAGATCTATTAGGAAAACTGTAAGGGGAAACAACCGTAACCCAGAATGTTCCCCTTTGGCTTTTATAAATAACCCACAGGTCCTAGTCTATTCCTGGACTAACTAAAATTTAGTAGACAAGTGGTCACCTGAGTGGGGACCAGCCAGATAGACTCAGTGACAAGTGGTGTATGTAGTGGAAACAGAAACTACGTCGACTTCTGCGAACCTAACAAGGCTGCAGAACACTTACCTTTTCACCTTCCACTGTCTACACAGAAAAGGGATAACGAACGGTATCGAACCAGTTAAACGACTGCATCCCACAAAAGAATGCGCCATCAACCGTTGTGAAGGAGGTTAACTCACGAATTTAGACTTACCAGCGGATACCGCCGAGATTGACTGAAGATAGGCCACACCAAACAACTGTATACCTCCCACCAGCATCTCCCGGAGACCTCCTCCGTATTTTTCCGGTCACACCACCTGCTGTCACATGGCAGCCTGCTGTAATGTTATAAGGAAAAATAAACATAGGCACGCTTACCCACTCTGGGTAGAATAATTCTATCGGATGCCTACCCGACTACCACACTCCCTCAAGTGCATACATTGCAAATAAGGTGAAAGTATAGAAATAAAATTTCACTTATCTGCCCGTGTATGATCCTTTGCGACCGGGCTCTGCGTCGACCAGGAGTTGACTGTCATAATTTTCTCTCCGCGTTGTGAAGAGACTAATATTCGGACTCCTTGCGAGGGTCGAAACCAACTCGTCCCGGCCAATCTAGAGCTTAATCAGAGAGCGGTCAGCACATGAGAAGAATACCATTATTTCAGCATTTATGGATATACATAATGCAATACACAATACAACACCCATATCATAATCATGCATATATAAAGTTATATCCACACCTATATATATATATATATAGAGATAACCTATACGCAAGTGGACTGTCCAGACCCGTCAGGTCCCTAGTGACAGTAATGTGTTGTGAATGTGTATGACCATGTACTGACATGCCCCCGATGTGGATCTACCAGGAACTTTGCGGCCGACAGAAACCGAGTAAATGTCGACAGCACGGAATAGTAAGCGGGCAAAAATAATAATAATAATAATCTGGGAACCCCAAGGGGTCTGAGGGAAGCATACATCTACAATTGTAATAACACTTCCCCTACTGATATATATATATATATAATATATCTAAATATCAATACAGGTACAAGGCAATAAGAGCCTGTTAATTCTTTTACCCAGACATTATCGGTGATGCCGACAGGGCATCGACCGACCGCCGTGTCTCCCCTAGCGTGTTTACTTGTTTTTAAGCACATAAAGGCCACCTGCTATAACTTAGTTGTTTAAATCAAATACCGGCAAGCGTCGGCGAAACCGACTGTTATCGCTACAGGAACTGTTGACAAAGCCCTCACACCTGTTGACACATGTCGACTAACCAATAGTGTGTAAGTAAAAAGGGAAACAGTAACTTTATGTTAACACCCTCAGGAGTATGCACCCATCAATTAACATAATGCTATATTACACCCATATAGCATTAAGAGCACTGTGTCCCCCCCACCTTCAGGAAATCTTGGCGGGGACCTGAGGATAAATGGCGCCGTGTCCTGTGTAAAGGCTAAGCTCCGCCCCTCCTGGCGCACTTAAGCCCCCAACATAAACCTAAAATTGAACTAGGGTCTCATACACAGGGATAAAACCCCTGCATATATCCCTATATATATAGAACATGCAGCCCAGGGCGCCCCGCGCCCACGGAAACCGTTGGTGTGTGGGAGCCATGGAATGCAGCGCTCCCGCTGTAGTGCCCTGGCGGGGTGAAGTCCCCCGGAGTCCGGGTATATGCCCCCGCCCGGGAAGAATTAAGAACAGCTGCCCAGGATGCTCCCCCCCAGCGCCCTGCACCCACGGGGCTGGAGTGAAGAGATGGCGCACAGTGCGCTGCAACCCGCTGGCGGGGTCTGAGACACGGAGCCCCGGCCCCGCCAGCTGACTTTTACCTCTGCAGCCCCGGCGCTCCCGTCCGTCTCGGCGTCCTATACCACTGGAGCCGGCGTCGGAGGAGACCGGCGTGTAGTGCGCAGGAACATGTTGGCGGGGTCCGGGGCAAAGCGCCTCGGCCCCGCCTGCTCTTTAGCCGGAAAACAAGCGGCGGGCATGAACCGGCGCGTAATGCGCTACGATGAGCTGCCGGGAGACCGGGACCCGGAGCCCCGGCAGCACCAGTTAAAATGCCCCCCTACACAATATTTTAAATAAAATATATAGAAAAAGCCCCAGTAAATAAGATAGCCATGGCACCCCCCCCCGGCACCCCCCCTCCCCAGAGCCCCACACCCGGGGAAGCTGCGGAGGGAGGGAGGTGGGGAGGGGCTATATGCTGACGGGGGTAGGAAATACAGTGCCCAGGCACTGGACCGCTTTTTTGTCAGACCCCAGGAAAACCCAGTAACTGCTGCCCAGGGCGCTCCCCCCCAGCGCCCTGCACCCTGAGAGTGCGTTGGTGTGTGGGAGCGTGGAGTGTAGCACGACCTGTTACCTCCGTTACTGAAGTCTTCTGCCGTCACTGAAGTCTTCTGTTCTTCTCATACTCACCCAACTTCTTTCTTCTGGCTTCTGTGAGGGTGGTGACGGCGTGGCTCCGGGAACAAGCAGCTAGGCGCACCAAGTGATCGACCCCTCTGGAGCTAATGGTGTCCAGTAGCCGAGAAGCAGAGCCTTGAAACTCACAGAAGTAGGTCCTGCTTCTCCCTCCTCACTCCCACGCTGCAGGGAGCCTGTAGCCAGCAGGTCTTCCTGAAAATAAAAAACCTAACATAAAGTCTTTCAGAGAAACTCAGGAGAGTTCCCCTAGTGTGTGACCCATCACTCCTGGGCACAAAGTCTAACTGAGGTCTGGAGGAGGGGCATAGAGGGAGGAGCCAGTTCACACCCAGTTTAAGTCTTTATAGTGTGCCAAAGCTCCTGCGGATCCGTCTATACCCCCCCCCCCCATGGTCCTTTTGGAGTCCCCAGCATCCTCTAGGACGTATGAGAAATTATGCAGCCAGTATTTACCATGCACAGGAACAATATAACCCACCCAAATCTAAATCTTTCTGCATATGTTACTTCTGCCCAACCTGCAGTACAACATGGTTTTTCCCAATTGCTTACTTTTTTGATTTGCTGACAAACAAACCTGAATAACCTCCATTGTATGTAATTCTGGCTCTGGTACTAGCCAGTGCTTCCTGAGCCATTTTCCTTACCGCACATCCATGGGCTAGAGGTAGAAGATCCAGAGGATGTCAGTGTAGTCCTGCCAGTTGTCTGGATACCAAGCCCACAAACCGTCAGCATGACGGGCTCCCATCCCTCCTGGGAGGCCCCATAGTGGGTGCTCTCCTGTTTCGTTTCAAAGGCGTTGGTTCCAGACTTGTTCAGATATTTGAGTTTGCAATCTTGTATCCGAGGGTTAAAAGATAGTTTTTTTTTTCTTCACCCCCAGTTCGGTCTTTACCACAGGTCTGCTGGTCTCTGTGCATCAGCACACTTTTATTCCAATCTGTTTGTAGTTCTGAAGCCGGATGGTTCAGTCTGGCCTATTTTGAATCTCAAATCCTTAAATGTTCATTTGTTTCACAGCTTCAAGATAGTGTCCCTACACTTGTGATCGTGGGTTTGGAGGCTGAGGAATTTCTGGTGTCCTTAGACATGTAGCTCTACATTCCAATTTGGTAACCGCATCATGCGTTCCTCCGCTTTGCCTTACAGGACTCCCATTATCAATATCAGGCTCTACCTTTCTGTTTGTCAGCCCCCTGGGTATTTGCAAAAGTGATGGTGGTGATGGTTGCCCATCTGCGGTTTCTGGGGGTGTCCATTTTGTCATACCTGGACAACCTTCTCATCAAGGCTTTGTCGGCGGAGACACACTTCAGAGTCATGCCACCTTGACACGTCAGGTTCTCATCCAGCATGGCTGGATTGTCAGCTGCAGAAAGTCCAGTCTGGTGCTGTCTAAGCATCTTCAGTTCCTGGGCATGATCCTCAAAACCTCGTTATGGAGTGTTTCGCCCATCGGCCAAGCCCAGGCAATACAGGAGTTGATCAGGTTGGTATTCAAAAGGGAAAGGTATCAGTTCACCTTTGCATACAATTGCTTGTTCTCAGAGTTCAGCCACCTTTTGTGCCTCCCACAGCGCCTTTGGATCTCAACCTGGTGTTGACCTTCCTGCAATCAAAAGTTTTGCAGCCCCATGACGAGGTGGATCTCAAGTATTTGTCCTGAAACACAGTTCTGCTTTTAGCTCTGGCTTTGGGCAGGAGGGTGTCGGAGCAGGGGGCTCTTTCCTCTTATCTCATATTTCATGACCATAGGGCTGAGCTTTGATTGAAGCTGTCCTTTCCATAGATGGTCTCAGCTTTTCACATTAATTAACCTATGTACCTGTGTTGTCAGCTGAAGGTGCTTCTTCCCCATCCCTGGATGTAGTTTGGTTTCTCAGGGTCTGTGTTACTTGTACAGGAGCCCTGTGCTAGACAGATTCCCTGTTTGTGCACTATGATGCTTCCAGATGGGTTTGGAAATTTTGGTGAAGAAATGAAAATTCCAAAAGTAACGTGTGTATAAAAGGCAACCATGTAATAAAGAATTACTCTTTGTTGATGGATGTTTCCAACCAGTCCATGTGAAACAAGTGTTCTATTCTAGGCATAAGTATTGCTAGGGATAAGGCAGAGGTTCCCAAACGCGGTCCTCAAGGCACCCCAACTGTTCAGGTTTTAAATGTATCCATGCTTGGCCACAGGTGACTTAATTAGCACCTTAGTCAATTTGATTTAACCATCTGTGCTGAGCCATGGATATACCTAAAACCTGGACTGTTGGGGTGCCTCGAGGACCGCGTTTGGGAACCTCTGGGATAAGGTATCAGAGGTGACGCATTGCGACAGAATCGTTTTCTTAGCTGCTGCTGATGCAATTTTTTCCAGGAACAATTACTCTATTCCCCTTTGGATAATCTGGGATGTGTATGTGCTACGGAGAAGTGATCTTGAACCGTAGTTTAAGGGTGTCATTGATGTAAGATTATGGATGTCCAAACATTTTGGGCATTAGTTCAAAGGCCCACGTGCAGTGCATGAGTCCTGCATCCGGCCTCATACATTTAAAGCAGTTGGAATCTGAGGAGGAACCTGTTAGAAAACGTAATTTAGGTGTGATATAGGCAACAACTTATAATGCATCTCTGCATATGATGTCGAAATAAGGTGTTTATTTAATGTGATAAATAAAGGAGGATAACATTTCTTGTAATGATATGCCAGGAAATTCCCCATTCCATTTTGCCAAACCTGAATTTAGCGTTTCTAAGTTTAACTGACTTTTGACAAAACAGTATATAAATTAAGTTGAGTAAATCAAAGACGAGCCTCAAATAAAAATGTTATCTAATTTACAGTCTATTTGGGTTTGATCTGAATTATCTTCTGTTGCTGTGGATATGCTTCCTATTCCATTTTCCTGCAGAAAGAATACCTCTGGGTTGGGGTAGCAAATTGCTTTATTCCTATTTGGTTCACTTGTTTCTCCACATTCTGACAGTGAGTGTGGTACGCTCATATATCTCGTACATGTAATACATTTGTATAAAAATTTACATGTGGATAATACTGACAGTAGCTGTGCGCATGGCTGGATTATAGGAGGGGCGAAAGGGGCGGTCGTCCCAGGGCCCCCACACACTGTCCCCCAGACTCCCAACTGCTACTCAAATAAAATTTGAGTACAACATTTAGCTGTCTCCAGTTTATTACTCTTCGGCGACTGATCTGCTCCCTAACAGCAGCCGCCGAGGAGCTTCAGTGAAGACAGCCTCACGACCAGGGGCGGAATTGCTGGAGACAATGAACCCGGTTGTCACCGGATTCCAGCCCTAAAGGGGGCATTTATTCCATTGTCTCCCACTCCTCCATTGTCCCCTGCATCCTTCCCGCAGTTTGAGAGGAGCCGCCGTGCATAGTGAGCATCATCATAAGCGGCGCTTCTCCCCAGGACCTGGTTTCACTGTTCTGGTTGCAGACATCATCTGACGTGTGACCACGATCTGAGCAAGTGAGTGTGACTGAGGAACCAGGAGATAGCAAGCAGTGAGCGGGCGTACTGCAGAGTGCCATCACACCACTATGCAGGGCGAAGCTGAGCCACCCCACACCTCCGTAATGATGGCCCATGCGATTTGTTACAGGCTTATGGTGACGCTGTCTGCTGCTGTTTATCAAGGGCAACTTGTCCTGCAGCTTGAAAAAGGTATGGTGCTTCTTTGAGTGCACCTGCATCTGACTGTAGTCTAATATATATATATATATATATATATATATACATACAGGGTGATTCAAAAATCCCAGTACACCCTTTTGTTTCAAAAACTGTGCAGGAAATGTATGGTATGGTGAGGTATTGGTAAGGTGGGCTATCTTATAGGGTATGTACCGAACATGGGCGCCACCTTGAAATCGGCCATCTTGAATCTAAGTCTGCCCAGTTTTTGAAACAACAGGGTGTACTGCGACTTTTGAATCACTCTCTCTCTCTCTCTCTATCTATCTATATATATATATATATATATATATATATATATAATATACACACACACATTGCATTTACATACCAACCATATATTATACCATGAAAATAGGTTAGAGGACTTAGGACCTCATTCAGCTCCCTACGATTGATTTGCAAAAAACGCAGATGGACGTTTGCGCATGCACGAAGTCCGCAGCATGTGTGGACTTCCGCATTGCGATCGCATACCTGAAGGATGTGATCGCAATTTGATTGACAGTGGCGACCATCGGGGGACGTTGATGCGGCATTGTGAGGGGAGTGGTCTTTCATCATTTAGCACATTATTGGTGTTATATTATTGTCTTAAGCGCTGTGGACTGAGCTCCTCCAATTTGTTGTTGTAGCAATATAATATCAATTTGAGGATGCAGCAATCCCCAGATTGTTAATGATGGCTCAACAGTGTTATCAAACATTGCAGTTCATTGTAATCCAATCATTTTTCACACTGGACGGGCAATTACTTTCATAAATCTACCCCTCCTTTGGACGATCTTTGATTTAGTTTTTTAAAAGCACCTGTAGTTAGGTTATGGTAGTATTCCCAAGTAGCCCCAAGACCTCTACCGTAACCTGCGATGTCACATCAGGGAGGGGGGACACTCCCAGAGTAGCTGGGTGGGTAGTGTAAAGGTCCCCTGTATGGTAGGCGTGTTGTATATAAAGCACACGATTGGCCAAGAGCCTTCCAATCAGGTTATGGGTACAGTCAGGGCTGGCGCTGCCTATGGGTGCTGACACTTGAAGGGCGGCGCTGATGCAGAAAAAAAAAAAATGAAGGAAGTGATTGTGCTCGCTAATAGGCATGTGAGGGGAACCCGATCCCTGCTCATCCGGTGTCATATCTGCTGGGTTAGAGTCACATGTCCCCCCCCCTCTCCCCTGCCTGCTCCCAACTGCTCCTTATACACACCCCTGACTGCTCCCTATGTCCCTTACTGCTCCCTATGCCCCCGATAGACCCCTGACTGTTACTTATGTCTCTGATACACCTGTGTATTTGGCATACCTCCCAACTGTCCCAATTTTGGCAGCCAGTCTTGCTGTCCCACCACAGGTCGCAGTGTCCCGCAGTGGGGGAGGGGAGGGGCAGTTGGAGACCTTTTGTAGCGGTGAATAGACGCTGTGCGCATGCGCACAGTGTCTGTTCAATGGGAGAGAGGGACAGGGGGCATGCCAGCAGCTCACAGAGAGCTTGGCATACCCCCCATAGACGCAAAAACTGGGGGATGACTCGTGATCTTTGCACTTTCACGAGGCCACACCCCTACCCTCAAGGTCACTCCCCCTATTTTCAGATGCGCACCTTAGAAAGATGAGAGGTATGTATTTGGTGTGGTGGTAGGGGGATTTGGCGAGAACTGTGCTGTTGATTTGCCTAGGGTGCTGAGAAACCTTGCACCAGCTGTGGATACACTGCACAAACAATGCACTAGTTTACGGAAAAAAGCGAGGAAGGACTCATTACAGCAGCTCTCATCCATTCTTACTGTCAGGATAGCTGCACAAGACAACATTATTGGGGGCTGTGTGCGAGGTCCAAATATTGAACTGAGGCAGGGAAGGGAGTAGTGTACAACCCAAACCAAGATCATTATTCCTCAAGCTACAAACACAAACCGAGAGCAAGAATGAGGCTCCTTCTCTCAGGAGGCGTTTATAAGAGGTAGTAGGGAGAAGTAAAAGTGTTAGCAGTTACAAACAACACACAGGAATACCTGAATACTACACATCACACACAGGAATATCTGGACTACTACACAACACACACACACAGGAATACCTGGACTACTACACAACACACACACAGGAATACCTGGACTACTACACAACACACACACAGGAATACCTGACTACTAGACAACATACACACAGGAATACCTGGACTACTACACAACACACACACAGGAATACCTGACTACTAGACAACATACACACAGGAATACCTGACTACTAGACAACATACACAGGAATACCTGGACTACTACACAACACACACGGGAATACCTGACTACTACACAACACACACGGGAATACCTGGACTACTAGACAACACACACACACACACACACACACACACACACACACACACACACACACACACACGAATACCTGGACTACTACACAACACACACAGGAATGCCTGACTACTACACAACACACACAGGAATACCTGGACTACTACACAACACACACAGGAATACCTGACTACTACACAACACACACAGGAATACCTGACTACTACACAACACACACAGGAATACCTGACTACTACACAACACACACAGGAACACCCGACTACTACACAACACACACAGGAATACCTGGACTACTACACAACACACACAGGAATACCTGACTACTACACAACACACACAGGAATACCTGACTACTATACAACACACACAGGAATGCCTGACTACTACATAACACATACAGGAATGCCTGACTACTACACAACACACACAGAAATACCTGACTACTACACAACACACACAGGAATACCTGACTACTACACAACACACACAGGAATACCTGGACTACTACACAACACACACAGGAATACCTGACTACTACACAACACACACAGAAATACCTGACTACTACACAACACACACAGGAATACCTGACTACTACACAACACACACAGGAATACCTGGACTACTACACAACACACACAGGAATACCTGACTACTACACAACACACACAGGAATACCTGACTACTACACAACACACACAGGAATGCCTGACTACTACATAACACACACAGGAATACCTGACTACTACACAACACACACAGGAATACCTGACTACTATACAACACACACAGGAATGCCTGACTACTACATAACACATACAGGAATGCCTGACTACTACATAACACATACAGGAATACCTGACTACTACACAACACACACAGGAATGCCTGACTACTACATAACACATACAGGAATACCTGACTACTACACAACACACACAGGAATACCTGACTACTACATAACACATACAGGAATGCCTGGACTACAACCATACTTGCCGACTTTAAATATCTCCTCTCCGGGAGAAGCCTCCTTGACATGTGGGGGGACGTCTAGCACAGGGCTAGCCCGCCCCGCATGTCAGGCCCTACCCCGTCGTACAAGTAATAAAGCATTGCATAGCGGCGGCGATGCTTTTGTACTGAAGGAGTAGGTACCAGACAGCGCAGCTCCTGCGCGCTGGCAGGGAGCAACTCGTCGCTGCCCGAGTCGCAGCAGCTGCATGTGACATCACACATGGTTATAATGACTAGAAATAGTAATAGTCACTATAGAGCACAGACACTTGAGGACACAGCAGATCTGATACAGCAGAGTCAGTGCAGCATATGGCAGTGTGCACTGTGCCCCCTATACATAGTCACTATAGAGCACAGACACAGCACTGTGCCCCCTATACACAGTCACTATACAGCACAGGCACAGCCACTTGTGGACACAGCACATCTGATACAGCAGAGTCAGTGCAGCATATGGCAGCGTGCACTGTGTCCCCTATACACAGTCACTATACAGCACAGGCACAGCCACTTGTGGACACAGCACATCTGATACAGCAGAGTCAGTGCAGCATATGGCAGCGCGCACTGTGCCCCCTATACACAGTCACTATACAGCACAGACACAGCCACTTGTGGACACAGCACATCTGATACAGCAGAGTCAATGCAGCATATGGCAGTGTGCACTGTGCCCCCTATACACAGTCACCTGAGGCGTAACTAGAATTTTGTGGGCCCCATAGCAAAATACTGAAAGGGCCCCTGAGAGGGAAGGTACAGGGTAACACACACAGGGATAGAGCGGGGTCATAGGATTACGCACACCGGTAGAATGGGGGTACACAGTGTCACAAACACACACAGGTATGGGGGTACTGGGTGTCACACACATGGGTAGGGGATTTTACTGTCACACACGGGGGCTGGTAGATGGTTTCAGGGGTGCACATTACAGGGGATGGTTGGAGGCTGGCTATAGGGTACATACATGGGGAGGGGAGTACAGGGTGTCACACACGCGGAGGTAGAGGGTTTATATTGTGCCATACATGGGGGTGGGAGGGGAGTACAGAGAGTCCTACACACAGGGATAGGGGATACAGGGTGTCATACACACAGGTATAGGGGTTAGAGGGGTACAGGGTTTCATACACGGGGAGTTAGGGGGGTACAAGGTCTCTTACACACACACACACACACACACACACACACACACACACACACACACACACACACTCACACACACACACACACAGGGGTAGAAGGGTATGGGTCTCCCCATGCGCTCACCACTGAGCCGCAGAGTGTTGGAGAGGGAGGGAGTGGCTGGAGGCTAGTTTCAGGGGTGCACATTACAGAAGGTGACTGGAGACTGGGGTACAGGCTACAGGGGGTATCTGGCCAGGTGCCCATAGGGGTGCACACTACGGGGGATGATGGAGGAGGCTGGCTACGGGGGTGCACACTACTGGAGGTGGCGGGTTAGGGGTAGGCTACAGGAGTGCCTAATGCGGGGATGGCTGAGAGGTAGAGTGCAAACTGTGGGCCCGGGTTGAGAGGCCGGTGGCTGGCTGCAGTTGCTCCTACCGAGTGTGAGCGTGTGTGTGTGTGTGTGTGTTTGTGTGTGTGTGTTTGTGTATGGGGTGGGTTGTTGGATGGTTACAGGCAGTAACATCACGTTTGCCACGATGCTGTGGTCCCTTTTGCTGTGGCAACTGCAGCAGTCAGCCCCGGTTAGTGCAGCCACGCTGTTTCCGCACCCTGCCACCAACTCTGGCATAATCCGCCTGTGTGGTCATCATCATCCTGGCTCCTCCCATTGCATGGTAGAGGATGGTGTTCTCAGGGAATGGGGCCACCCACTGAGCAGACCTGGGTGACCGCCGTTGGAAGAATCATAGATTGGCAGCCCCTGATTGCAGCAAGTGATTCTGTGTTTCGAATACCAGCCTGTATAAGAGCCTGTCACGGGGGGAATATTTACTGTTTCTATTAACGGACATACAGTGTGACTGGGTGTAGGGGATGCAGACCCAGGAGGCATTTGGGGCCCCATAGCAGCTGCATCCACTCCACCCACGGCAGTTACTCCACTGACAGTCACTATAAAGGCACAGCCACTTGTGGACACAGCACAGTTAATACAGCAAAGTATATCGCAGCAAACAGCAACGTGCACTGTGCCCCCTATATACAGTCACTATACACTACGGGCACAGCAAGCACCAGATTAAGGTACACGTGGGCCTGGAGCTGAAACTGATGAAGGGCCTATTGCAGGCATTCCCAATCGCGGTCCTCAAGGCACACCAACAGTGCAGGTTTTAGGGGTATCCAGGCTTCAGCACAGATGGTTAACTCAAAATAACTGAGGTACTAATTAAGTCACCTGTGTTCAAGCCTGGATATCACTAAAACCAGGACTGTTAGTGTGCCTTGAGGACCGAGGTTGGGAAACACTGGCCTATTGTGTGCAGATGCTGGGGTGTGACCATTTTTGTGGGGGGCATGTCCAATGCTGTGTGGGGCTGGACTGCACGTAGGGTGTCGCCTGTGCTATTGGCTGAGGCTAGTACACTATGGAGGGCATAGTGGACGTGGACCAGTGATGGTCTACAGTGGGATCATCTCATATCGCTACCCTGAGATGGTCATATATATATCTGTATGCAGACGGGCGGCACTCACAGGACTATCGCATTTATGAGGACACACGAGTCGCCCCTCAGAACAATGTTTCAATTATTAAAACTCTGTCAAGGTCAAAAGACAATGCAAATCAATATTCACCTATGTAGCACCCCCATCACCGTGAACATGGCCACCCATACGCTGTTTGTCGGGTCTTGTGATGACACCGAAATCTATTACAAACAACTGTAAGAAATAAGCAAGTATTTACTAAACCAATATCATTAAGTGCTTCAGATGTCCAAAAGATCCCCAAATGGAGCATCACTTATGTGCATAGACATCATACATATGGGACGGCAAAGCTCCTCGGCAGAATTCACAAGAACTCTCAGAGTTTCTAAAAAATAGTTCAGACAAGGGCGCCCCCTAGTGCAGTAACCAATTGTGCAAAATATATAGAAATGAAGCAGTTCCAAAAATCTGAGATTGAGCTTCACTGATATCCAATATGAGCCCATAAGCAGTCCCAATAACAGTCATTTCTGCCTTTTTATTTATGGCTCCATATCATAAATTGAATGAAATATAACAAGAACCCATAGTGTAATCCTGCTTACAAATATACCCCTAAAATCATACAATATTGCACGTACACTGGATAAAAGCTGGATACCTTATCTAAACTGATAACAGCTAACCAGCGGATAACACCAATGCATTTCGCCATGACGGAGCTATGTCCTGTCACTCAGACACATTTTTATTAGAATCTGGAAGAAGCGCAGTTCCGCAGCTCCTGCTGAGGATAGTTCTAGCGGCTGTAATCAGTCTCCTGGCCATGGCCACAGGATTGAAAAGCAAGGATGCAGATAAGAAATAATATGGAAATTATGACATTATCAATTGGGGCCAATGGATTATATGTTGTAGAGTAATGATATGGAATTGAGAAGAATTTACCATGAGACATACCAGCACACTATCACTATTACATCCAAAATTCTCAATCTGTGACCGCACAGGGGGTTGTGCTTATGGGGTAGTGGGTGGGGCTTCATTGGAAGTTTGTAGAAATATTGTTTAAGCTAGTCAGCAGTAAAATTCATGATAATACAGATTCTCAGTAGCTGGTTTTCTCCATGCCAGTAAGAAATATGGCCATCTGACTGGTCAGCCATTTTGTCTATGGACAGGTATAAGAGCCCAGTGCACAGCAGCATCAGTGGCAGTTGACAGTTGAAGCTCTGGTGGCTGATACTATAGTCTTGCCTTGGAAGAGCGAGCTAGTGTGCTTTGGCAGCTAGTGTTATACTTCCAGGGTTTATCTTGTTGTTCAAAGCACAATAAAATCTGTGCTTTTCCTGAACATTTTTTTATTTTATTTTTTCTATTTGGTGGATTTATTTAACATCTGGAGATGAGCCGGAGGGAATTACGGCGGCTCCAGGAGGACCAGCGAACCTGGAGCCGTCAAGGAGATCATGGTAAGTGAGATTTTTGGGTCAGTGATTCCAATCTAAGGGGCAGATTTATCAAAGATTGGAGAGAGATGAAGTACCAAGCGATCAGCTTCCAACTGTCATTAAAATTACAGTTAGGAGCTGACTGGCTGGTACTTTATCTCCATCCACTTTATCCCAGGCTTTATGCATAGACCCCAATGTACCAACCAATCAGCTCCTGTCATTTTACGAGCAGAGGGGGAGATGTACTAAGCCTAAGACTTAGAGTGATATAGTGGAGAGATAAAGTACCAGCCAATCATCCATGTTACAGGCTGGATTTGAATGACAGTTAGGATCTGATTGGCTGCTACTTTATCTCTCCCCAAGCACCGATGAATATCCCCCCATGCTATATTACCCTGGGTAGCACGCGGGTGGCAGTTGGAGATGTGGCCCCCATACATCAGCAATAAATTAGGGCAATTTGGCATTTTGCAGATCATTGTGTAAATAAAATCTACAATATATGGGGATCACAGATTGCAGATTCTGACCAGTGATTGGTAAATCAGGTTTTTATACATGTTGAATTTTACAGATCAATTAAAGCTGTAGATCGCTAGTGTATGGTAACAATCAGCAGATTTGCAGGCCGTTACTAGTAACATGATGAGCCTTTCCAGATTCAGCAGATCTGTATTTGCTGAAAATGATCTGCAATCACTGAACAATATCTGTAATGTATGAGGGCAGATTGGTGGATTGGGGAATCTTTAACCACTTAACTGACAATTTCTCCCTCTAAAACCATTCATAACAGTGTTTTTCTTTATTTTTATTTTTTATTAATATAGTATAAGAAGTATTTTTTTTTTAAATATTATATTATGTACATCTGCAACAAACTGGGGGAACACCTTGCGGTGGCGCGGGCGCATGTAATCTGAATCTGACCATGCCAGTTAACTGGTTAAATTGTGTGTGTGTATGGGGGGGAATATTACTGAATTTTGACATTTTATTTGTTTCATTTGTAGATTTGTGATTGATGATGTACTGTATGGGGGCCTTAGCTACACATTATTTCCCATGCCCTGCCTCACACTTATATATATATATATATATATATATATATATATATAAACCGTCTGACCCATTATGGGTACTGTTTAGAAATAACACACTGGTGCAGAGGATTTGGGTTCCCACGTAAAACAAAGCTGATTTAGGATCTATTGAGCTGCCATCTCTATTCAGTTGCTGGACCAATAGGAGATGGTGATGAAGTCTGATGACAATGTAATGTGCGCTGTGTGTCAAAATAAACAGGCAATGGGGTGTGAGGGATTGTGAAATAAGTAGATTATATACGAGTGTGAGTGGTGCCACATTAAAACCTATGGAGGCCCCTAGGCAGCAGAAATCTCGGGGCACACACTTACAAATTATCTCAATTAATTTTTTATTTTAAAAAACAATTTTATCATCCAACAGTCTACGCTCTGGAAACTGTAATGTGAATCTGAGGTCTATGGTTTATGTACTTTACAGAGTATGGGAGATATGTGGGTCAGGTTGGAGGGATTACAAGCATGAGCTGGATGGAAAGTTTTGGGGTGGAAAGAGGAGTGTGAGCAGATAGTGGGGAGTGTACCCGGTCCATAGTTGGGTGAGATGTCACCAACAGCCATGAGAAGGTGCAGGGTGAGATAGACATGGCCGGATGAATTGTGGGTGTGAGGTGTTTCTGCTTATGTAGGCCTGAGAGTGCGCTAGCTCAGGGAACAAAGCAGGTCATGGTGCAGACTAGCGAGGAGGGACGCAGTGATGGGGAACTAATGCAGAGGGAGAAATAGGAGCTGACAGCCGAGCTCTGGGTCCAGTAGCTGCTGAACAGAGATGGACACAGCCAGCTTGGCCCAAACATGGTGTCTCAGAGGTCACAAAATCATAAAGGCATTGTATGATCTAAGGGGTTTCTCATACTCACTCCTCAGGACCGCTGACAGGTCACGTGCTGCAGACCCTCTAGCTGGGGCACAGGTGGGCTCATCACTGGCTGTATCTGTCACATTTCAAAAGTTGCAACGCATTCATTCCTAACTCACGCGGTGTAGGGAAACACAGGAGGTCTGGAAAACATGGCCTGTGAGGGGTGCCGAGGACCAAGTATAAGAAACACAGACCTGAACCATTAAAGCTCAGTCCTCAGCATTTTTTTCAATTTAAAGACTAGTTCAGTTTTTTAGATGTTTTTTTCCCATTCTGCTACCCACTTATGTTCCTTACAAGCTAGACAAGACTATCCCACAGCCCTCACACCCTTATTCCCATCTCTTTATTACCCTACTCCCACCTATTCTACCCCCCACTAATGCACCCTCACATCTAGCCCAATCTCCACTCTGAGCAGCACTCGTTCCTCTGGTGCCTTCTCATTTATTTTCCCTCCGACCACTCATAGATATTATAGGGGCTCCTTGGGATACTTATGGTGGTTCTGTCCGAGAATCACAGGGTTCTGGTCAGCGACTGATCGTCTGAATGTTACAGTCACTGGTATTACCATACCCTTCTCCGCTGCAGACACAAACAACAGTACTCACTCATGCAGCTAAATGCAGCTAATTGTACTGCTGCTGCTTATTAGAAACATCCAGCGCTGCCTCCCTTCTCTGCTCTACTCAACCCTATTTGGAAAATCTACACCTGGAATACATTTCTAGCGTCCTGCCTGAGCACCCCAGCCAGTTTGCATATATTTGGGCACCTTGGGTTTGTCACAACGAGGCCTCCTCCACTATATCCCCTGCTTAGGTCTGATATTTTATAACTTAATGATCTGTTATGCCAGCACTCCCCTTTCCTCCTCCCTTCCTGCCTGCACCCCTACCAACACTCCCCCCCCCCTCCTTTTTCCCTCTCATTTCCGCTCTTGTCACTTTTCTTGTCCCCCGATATCGCCTCTGTTTAGTGCAGCTCCCCTCAGCCTACTGTTCTACCTGCATTATTCTGTGTCTTTTCTTACTGGAACACACATGGGGCAGTACGGATGGTGTAATGGTTACCATTACTGCCTCACAGCACTGAAGTTATGGGTTTCAGTCCTACCATGGCCCTAACTGTGTGGAGTTTGTATATTCTCCCCGTACTTGTGTGGGTTTCCTCCGGGTTCTCTGGTTTCCTATTACAATTCAAATATATACTGGTAGGTTAGTTGGCTGCCAACAAAACAAACCCTATTGAATGCGTCTGTGTACATGTGATAGGGAATATAGATTGTAAGTTCCACTGGGGCAGGGACTGATGTGAATGGCCAAATATTCTCTGTAAAGCGCTGCGGAATATGTCTGTGCTATATAAATAACTGGCAATAAATAATAATAATAATAATAATAACAACAACAACAACAACAACAACAACACCCAGAGACCCATTCTCCCAATGAGAGCGGCTCCTTATTGGTTCCTTTCTTCCTTAATGCTGTAATACTGCTCTTAATGGAATTTTCACTTATAAACAATAACTACAATAAATGAAACAACTCTTATTCTGACAGTCTCTTACAGTGTAACACTATCAATCATATACCAAAATGTTTACTGTAACTCAAGTTATTGATTGACAATTGATTGGTCCATGTTATCGATAGGTAATTATTATGGCTACTATATAAGGTATATCTTTTCAGATGATTCACCCCAGACCGTATTTGAGGAGAGACTGCGGTCTGAGCGCCGAAGAGGTGAAAGAAGACCTCGTCAGGACACCCAGGAACATCTGTCAAGAGCAGGAACATCCGCTCGTCTACAGAGTCCTCAGAGGGAGCACAGACACCGAAGCCGTTCTCCTCTTCCTGCTCCTGACGTAGCACCAACAGACGGACCAAGTCCAGATCCTCTCCCTGGTCCAAGTCTACAGCCAACGTCTCAGCAGCCAGCGGAGAATGAGCAGAATCTCTTGGACATGGTGTACGAGATCATCATGCAGAATATGGAAGCCACTGAGGATGCTAACAATGGGCAGAATCTCCCGGCCATTTTGGAAGAGATCATGGCACAGAATAGGCCAGCCGTGTTGGAAGCGATGCACAGGCAGAATGTCCGGTCCCTGCAGTTAAATATCAGCTTTTTCCAATCTACCATCACTGCTGTGGATGATGCGACACAGTCATGTGTAATCTGTCTAATGCAGTACCAAGATGGGGAGCGAGTGTCTGTCCTGCCCTGCAGCCACAAGTACCATCCAAGATGCATCTCACAGTGGGTTGCAACAAATTCCAGCTGTCCCGTGTGCCGCAGAGAGTGCATCACAGAGGACATTGAGTGTTCGATCTCCTGAAAATGGCAAGAGGAAGATCTAGATCACCCTCTTCTCTAGATTCCATACCACCTCCTCCACTCTGTCTCGTCTCATCAGCCGACTGCTATCTCTCCTCTGCTCCTACCACCCTTCTGCAGTCTAACAGGCCCTACACACAAGCAGATCTCACTGCACGATATGAACGTTCATTAATGAATGAAAACTCGTTGATATCATGCAGTGTGTAGGCACCAACGATTAACGATGCATGGCCCCATGCACGTTAATCATTGGTGCACCGTTGCTTATGTATGCAGGCCAATATGGACGAGATTGTCCATATTAGATTTAGCATGCATTGCTATGGGGCCGGGTGATGGGGGAGTAAATAAACTTCACTCCCCCCGTCACCTCCTCCTCGCCGCCGGGTCGCCCATCTGCCGTATCAGCGGTCGGGCAGCTCAGCGGCGGGTCGCCCAGTCTGTAGGACCTTTAAGCTGAATGAAGAGATACCACGGCTTAGTGCCGACTTACCACACTTGCAGCCTAGCGCCGGCTTATCCAACCTGCGGCCTAGTGCAGGATCAAGAGATACTACGGCCTAGCGCCGATTTACCACATCTGCGGCATAACGCCGACTTATCCAACCTGCGGCGTAGCACTGGATAAAGAGATACCACGGCCTAGCGCCGATTTACCACATCTGTGGCATAACGCCGACTTATCCAACCTGCGGCCTAGCGCAGGATCAAGTGATACCATGGCCTAGCGCCGACTTAGCACATCTGCGGCTTAGCGCCGACTTATCCAACCTGCGGCCTAGTGCCGGATGAAGAGATACCACGGCCTAGCATCGACTTACCACATCTGTGGCTTAGCGCCGACTTATCCAACCTGCGGCCTAGCACAGGATCAAGAGATACCACGGCCTAGTGCCGACTGACCACATCTGCGGCGCAGCGCCAACTTATCCAACATGCGGCCTAGCGCAGGATCAAGAGATACCATGGCCTAGCGCAGATTTACCACATCTGCGGCGAAGTGCCGACTTATCCAACCTGCGGCCTAGCACAGGATCAAGAGATACCACGGCCTAGTGCCGACTGACCACATCTGCGGCGCAGCGCCAACTTATCCAACCTGCAGCCTAGTGCAGGATCAAGAGATACCATGGCCTAGCGCAGATTTACCACATCTGCGGCGTAGCGCCGTCTTATCCAACCTGCGGCCTAGCGCAGTATGAAGAGATACCACGGCCTAGCAGCGACTTACCACATTTGCAACGTAGCACTGACTTATCCAACCTGCGGCCTAGCGCCAGATGAAGAGATACCACGGCATAGCGCCGACTTACAACATCTGCGGCGTAGCGCCGACTTATCCAACCTGTGGCCTAACACCGGATGAAGGGATTCAAACGGCCTAGCGCCAATTTACCACACCTGCAGCCTAGCGCCGATTTATCCAACCTCCGGCCTAGCGCAGGATCAATAGATGCCACAGGCCAGCGCCGATTTACCACATCTGTGGCGTAGCGCCGACTTATCCAACCTGTGGCCTAGCGCTGGATGAAGAGATACCATGGCCCAGCGCCGACTTACCACACCTGCAGCCTAGCGCAGACTTATCCAACCTGCGGCCTAGCGCAGGATCAAGAGATACCACGGTCTAGCGCCGACTTACCACATCTGCGGCATAGCACTGAATTAGCCAATTTGCGGCCTAGCGCCGGATGAGGAGATACCACGGCTTAGCGCCGACTTACCACATCTGTGGCGTAGCAACGACTTATCCAACCTGCGGCCTAGCGCTGGATCAAGACATACCCTGGCCTAGCGCCGATGTACAACATCTGCGCTGCAGCACCGACTTATCCATCCTGCGGCCTAGCACCAGATGAAGAGATACCACGGCCTAGCGCTGACTTACCACACCTGCGGTTAATTGCACAATGTAAGACTACTGGGCCTTGTGCCCTTGCCTATACCAACCTTGTCATCCACACAATAGGTTTGGGCTTGCTGCCCACTGTGCCCCGGCCTATTGTTGCCTATCTGGGGGACTATCTGCTGCCATGGGCCTGCCGTCCACTTACCTGAAATTATCTGAATGCTTTGGGCCTATTGTCCACCTATCTGAGCCTCTTACAATAGCTTTGGGCATAATGACCATGGGGCCCCGAGCTATTGCTGCCGTTGGGGGCTAAAGATTCTATCCACGGCATAGTGCCCACCTAGTGTGCAACTCTATTGGGCCTACTGCCCACACTGCTCCCCGGGCTTAGTGCCCATCTATTGTGCCATTCTATTGGGCCTAATGCCCCTTTATATCCTCCAGGCCTAGTGCCCACCTAATGCATCCTAGGCCTAGTGCCTGCTGTGCCCACGGGCCTAGTGCCCGAACCCTGGTTATCTAGGGTGGGACCGTCTGGACTTACCAATCCTAAGGGCTGTGACAGGACCAAGCTTGGTCCAGACCTGCCCACTGCGTGGTCTTCGCTGGAGGCAGGATGGCTCCCACCACCTCAAGGTTTCCTGGAGTCTTCACCTGGGCAGTGGTGGCCAGTGAAAGCTCTTTCCATTGCACACCGCTGTCCTAGGACTTCAGACGTCTTCGCCGACAAGCATCGGCTCTTTGATCTTCATCAGGCAAGCGGCGGTGTGTAATGGCTTTTTCACAACTGCCACCGCCCTCCAGGACTTCCGGCGCCTTCCCCGGCATCTTCTATCTTCAATCTTTGGGCGCTCTTCACTGCTCCCTCTCGGCCGACATACTGCCCACCTGCGCGTGGCGCTGGCTGATATAAGCCAGTGCCATGGAGCAGAGCTATGAGGTGGTGAGCTGGGATTGACTCACCGTCGCCACTCTGGATGCAGGTCCTCCGCCATTACACATGTGGAGCGACAGTGGAGATTCACCACCACCTCCACGACCGCTTCCGAAATCTGCAGGCAGTTGGGCAGGTGGGGACTGGACCAGAAATGGTCTAGGTGCCCAGCGCTGCCTGTTGCCAATGTCGGATCCTTCCCCATAGGACGGCACCAGGATCCCTCCGGATCTCAGCCTGTCCCAGGCAAGGAGGAACAGAGCACATAGTAGCAGGGCCAGTGACCATGCTAGTACACTGGCCCTTGCTACACATGTGCAGTACGGGTCCATGACGTTGGTCATTCTATGGTATCAGATTATCAGTGATTGACAGTCTGATTCCACTTCAGGGTGGGGAGGGTTCGGCAACAGCCTGTTTCTCAAAATGGATTTGTGTGGCTGCTGTTTTTAGGGAGGGACTAAGCCAGGATTCTCCGTCTAAGGTTGGAGATTTAATGGCTCCTTCAAAGTAGATACGGTGGCTGACTTGCGTGACTCCTTGGGTCACTTAGCCGGCGATATTGTTGCAGAAGATCCAATAACGCCTCCTAGGATGCAGCTCAGATCAGTAATGCACGCAGGAGGAATGACGCATCCTGCTGTATTACCATCATATTAGCGCTATCACTGCTGCTTTTGTATAAACAGCAGCAGCAATAGTTCCTCCGTCCACATCCGAATCAGGCCCACTCTGCTTCCACTGGCCAGTGGCCATCTTATGTGTGGCACTGAGGGAATCCTATGCACACCCCACAGCCGTCTTGCTATATATACACGATAGTCCTGCTTTTTGGGAACTGCCCGGCTGTCCCATCCGCAGGGCACAATGTCCCGGGGTGGGGGTGGGTGGCGGAGGGAGGGAAGGGAGTTAGGGGGAGCACTCTCACCCCTGCTCTGCATAGCATAGATGCCATGCGCAAGGAATCTACCAGAGCCTGATTCAGGAGGCGTCTTATGCAAATAGACATCGCCTGATGGCTTCTCTGATCTGCTGCTCTTCTGAGCATTGTACCATCTACATAGGTTGATGTTGAAAAAAGACAGTTGTCCATCGAGTTCAACCTATTTGTGGTCTCCTATGCATGATGATTTGACTAAAATTTCTGACTGATGCTGATGTCAGCCATTGCATTTTATCCCTATTTATAGTAACTATAATGCATGACTATGCACCATACATCTGCGTTAGCATCGGTCATCTAAGTAACCCTCAGGACTCGGCGCGCCAAGAAAACGGGTCCGACATCAGTGGTGCAACTTGAGAGTGGTGGGCTCAGGGCTCAAAAATATGCTCTGGGCCCCCCTCCTCCGCCCTATGGGAGTTTTCGCATTGGCAATGTTATCTATAGCTTTGGCTTTTGCTACCCTTGTAGTGGCTATGGCCCCTGATTCTGCAGGGCCCTCGACCTGGTGTAGGGCTGAGGTCTTACTTCCATCCCATCCAGACCGGTGATGCAGCAGTTTTTGCAGACAAGTCGGGACATGGGGGCGGCTGTTGCCCAGTTTGGTATGAGTGCACCTGCAACAGTAGAGTATACTAAGGCGTCCGCTGTGGTTTCTCCTCCCCTTTTGCCCGCCTCCGTAGCTTCAGCCCGAGACTTCAGGTGAGGCTGGGCCAGATTAGGGGGGGGGAGGGGGGCAGGGGATACGTCACCCCGGGCCCCCTCGCCTCTCAGGGGCTCCCCGTGCTGGAACAATTTTGTTTTTCAGAGATGGAGACAGCCTTGGCACAATCAGAGCGCCTGCCTGGCTGCTCCTCACAGAGAGCTGTGATCGGCAGAGCTCTCTGCATTGGATACATTACACCCACACAGCTGAGGCCGGGAGCTACTGAGCATGTGCAGCAGCAGCTCAGCTCACATGGACTCCGGCAGTGACTCTCCTCCTTCTCTTTTGGTTACTGCTGTATTTTCTGTGCGTATGCGTGCATTTGTGTGTGTGTGTATGCTATGTGTAAGTATGATGTTTGTGTTGTGTGTATGTATGTATGTATGTATGTATGTATGCTGTGTATGCTGTGTGTGTATGCTAAGTGTAAGTATGCTGTGTATGCTGTGTGTAGGTATGTATGCATGCTGTGTGTGTTGTGTCTATGTAGGTATGGTGTGTGTGTGTGTACGCTTTGTGTGTGTGTGTGTGTGCATGCTGTAAGTATGTATGTATCCTGTGTGTATATATGCTATGTGTATGCATGCTATGTGTGTTTGTATGTATGTTGTGTATACATGTATGTATATTGTGGGTATGTATGCATGATATGTATGTGGAAGCATGCTGTGTATGTGTGTGAATAGGGGGTCCCTTGACTTTGCAGGGAGTCAGTTTACCACCTGTCGGGATCCTTGCTGTCAGGACACAGACACCGGAATCCTGACACCCACTGACATGCCGGCGTAAGGAATCCCAACCGCCGGTTTAAATTCCCAAAGGTCGCCACTGAGCCCGCGAGGGGACACGCTGTGCTCACCGCTGGTATCCCGATGTCGGTTTCCTGACCGCCGGGATATCATACTGATCCCCTTTGACTTAAGTTCCCAGGACCCATAGCTTTAATCCGGCTCTGACGTGAGGCACCAGGGGAGTCAGACGATGATGGCTCTGGCCCTTCCTCCTCTTCTCTTAGGGTGTGGGATAGATCTTGCTCTTCCTCCTCCTCTTTGCTGCTGCCTTCTGCTACTAGCGCGGTCAGGGCATTAAGAGTGCTGCTAAGGGGGTATTCAATCAAGTGAAATTTTTTCGGCACAGGGTATTCAATTGCGGGCGTTTTCGCCTGGTTTTCAATCGATTTTCATCCATGCCGTTTCACTTTTTTTTGTTTTTGTCAAATCGGCATGGGTAAAAATTACGCCAAAAACGAATTCACCAAAACGCATGTATTGACGGCGAATTCGCAGATACACATGGTTTTAGAGAGTGCCGGATTTTTCAACCAGTCGAAAAAACGGCACGGGCATTGAATAGGTCGAATGTAAATTCGACCTAAAAACGGGTGCAAAGTGCAGTTTTTGTCGACTGGTTGAAAAAACGGCACTAATTGAATACCCCCTATGTATGCTAGGCAAGAGGCGGTTAGGTGTGATTTACTAAGCTCTGTCTGGTTTAGATAATTTGCGCAGGGCTTAGCAGCGTTTAGGCGCACGCAGGACTTGTTGCGCTGTTTGTTGGTCTTGTACGTCTCCCCCTGTCCTCCCTACTCGGGGATTAGCTACTCGCCACTGTTGGCAGTGGGAGTTTAGAGGGATTTGACAATTTTTTACCTGGACTGATGGACTTAATTCGGCTTAATTATACTTGATTTGGCTAATTGGATTTCAATTATATGTCCCTCAGCAGGTTTTAAGTTTTACCTCTGACCGAGTTTACTTGTGTGATCCCCCCTCCTCCCCCCCCCCATTTATTTGTTTTACCACCTATCCTATTGTATCTATATGTTGCTTCGATTGGCCGGAAGCTTGTCTATGCAATTTTTTCTTTCTTTTTGGCAGATCCTCATTTCATTGTGTTTCCAACAGAACTGCTTCTATTTTATATGTCAATCTGAGCTTTTTCTCTAGTTCTTTCCGTCCCTTATAGGTTTACTGGGCGATAGGCGCAAGGATTGCATAGCTGCCCGCTCATGTCTTCTGCTCGGCTAGGTTTATGGCTTTAAGAAGTATACGCCTTTAAAGCTCATTTAAATAAATAGATAACAGTTTCTGCCAAATCATGTCTCTGTGTCGTTATTTTATGTAAGGTTTATGTTGGTTATCACTGATGCATACGCAGGGCAATCCTCAGCCGTTAGGAGGGTGAGTATAACGCTTATTGCCCCATGTGCTGTGTGTATGTTATCAGGGGTAAGAGGGGAAGTGTCTGAGGCCTGGGAGCCAGTAGGCAGCTTACTTATATAGCACGCCAGAGCTGTACAGCAATGTCCATAGGGGTTATACATGTAACATGGTTACAGACTAGCACATCTCGTTACTAATATACTATATAATAGAAGGGGAGGAGAGAGCTCTACTACAGCAGCAACAGCTGACTTTCTGCGGGAGGAGAGGACACAAAGGGGGAGAAATCCTGAAGATGCCAGTGGCAAGAGCTGATCAAGAGGGGTCATTGGCAGAGACAAGTGGGTGGGAGTGTAAGGTGAGCTGAGAAGGGATATGTAGGGAAAAGAGTGGGTAAGGGCTTTGTAGGTGAGTATGAGGAGTTATATTTTATTCTGTGGGGTATAGGGAGCCCATGTAGGACCTGGCACAGGTGAGCAGCCCCCTAACCTTTGGCAGCCCCCCTCCCCTGTTACTGCTGTGTCACCCTGGGGTGCCTCGGGACACTTGCAGGGGTGCATTGGATTGGTGGTCCAGGACCATTTAAAATTATTTATGGTCAATGTAATAGGCAAAACCAGTGCATGTAGCTGCCAATCGTATCATATGTGGACAAACAGAAGCAAATCTTGTCCCTGACCACACAATTGAACGTAGTAATACTAATGACATATATACACAATTTGCCTAATTTAATATCTCTTTGTACAATTCTCAATAAGAAACTTTTGGCCTAGGGGTGCCGGGAGAACAATTCTGATACTCTAGGGCAGGCATGTCCAACCTGCGGCCCTCCAGCTGTTGTGAAACTACATATCCCAGCATGCCCTGACACTGTTTTGCTGTCAGAGAATGCTAAAGCTGTGTCAGGGCATGCTGGGATGTGTAGTTTCTCAACAGCTGGAGGGCCGCAGGTTGGACATGCCTGCTCTAGGGCGTCGTTATTAAAATAAGTTTGGAACCAGTGATTTCTCCCGCCTGTATAGGAAATATGCATGATTACAGCACTGATTGGCACGTGGATCACTATCCGAAGCGGAAGTCTGTGAGGAGCTGTGTGGCGGCCGCGCAGGTCCGGTTCCCTTGGCATTCTCCTAGGACACAATTACAGGTCAGGTCTGTGAAGCAGAGCGGACAGCGCTGAGAACATCGGGTGCCGAGAAATCCCACCGAACAAGCTGGAAAGGAAACACACTGTGTCTGGGTGACTGGTCACTGGAAAATGGGGTATGGCTGGGGGTGAGGTGTCACTGCACTAAGCAACTGCACATGAGTAATATCTCCAGTGTCTGCAGATGTGTATAGAGAGCCAGATACCATATAAACATCATTAATAAGTTTATGATAGTACGCACTAACTCTAGTGTCTGCAAATGTGTATATAGAGCCAGATCCCATATAAACATCATTAATAAGTATATGATAGTAACTAAGCACTAACTCTAGTGCCTGCAGATGTATATAGAGAGCCAGATCCCATATAAACATCATTAATAAGTATATGATAGTAACTAAGCACTAACCCTAGTGTCTGCCAATTTATCAACATATTTTACACATTTACTTATCAACAATAACCTATCCTATTACAGGCAGGGGCAGAGAGAGTCCTGGTAAAAGGGTGGGAGCGTGGCTTAATAAAGTGGGTGTGATTATGGTCTTTAATTACAAAATAAATGCTGGGCTCCGCAAGGGGGGGGGGGGGGGGGGAGTTGGTATGGACTCATGCTCCCTAGCGTACTTGAACTGGAAGCAAGTTTCTCCTCCCCACACAGCACCATCTGCCCAGTGATATTTGGGAAGATGACGCTGGCCACTAGAGAGCACAGACTTTCTATGTGTGGCGCCATCTTAGATATCACTGGGAAGATGCCGCCGCTGGACAGCCACAACTCAGGTATACTCGGAGCAGTGGGGGGTAGCAGACCCAGTCCCCCCAGTCCCATCCAGCAGCACGGGCCCAGGTAATTTGTGACTGCCCCCCCTCCTTGGCGCCACTAATTCCAAGTGTCCAATTAGACTCCATGAATATTTGACATATACAGTAGGATACGTCACATTGAACAGTGTCCACATCCCCTTTGTACTATTGTTTGTTGAAGCCTCATTTATAGATAATTGCTACTATTGATACCAATAGTTATTAATAGATTTAGGGTATTACATGTCCCTGTGCACACAGTATTTCACTATCGCCTACCTAATTACCCCCTTGGGGTTATATCCATCTGTAGTAGATATCTGAACAAGAGGCAATCTATGGTGTGTGACAATTACGTGATATACATGAATAGGTTCACAGCTGGTTTTTGAATTCACATTATTTCTTCTTTTATCACATGCTTTAATATTGTAACCTATATTTCGCTGTTTGAAGTTTAATATATGTAATTTATTAAGAGGACGTAATAAAAAGATAATTTTAAATGTAGTCTTCTCCTTTGTGCGCCAGATACAGAATCCTTTTTCTCTTTTTGTCTATATTTGTCCAAAATTGGTCTGAGGTAGCGCCCCCTTTCTGACTCACACTATTGATAGATATACTTCATTATAGGGGTTAAATTTACAATTATTAGAAATAAGTCCTGGTGCAATAGAACCTCTTCATTCCAGCTCTGATTGGCTGCTCATATCGCACCCAGATCTCATTGCATATGCAATTCTTGATATATACATACCTCCCAACATTGCCGGCATCCAAGGAGGGACAGCTGCGTGCTTGAAATTAGGGGATGTGGCCTACCAAAAAAGGGGCGTGGCCTTGTGGCAAGTGCCACGCTTGCAAGCCACGCCCTGTTTAAGTCATTTTGGGGGCATGGACAGCGCCGTGAGAGCTGCTGGCCAGGCCCCCCGTCCCTCTCTGCCAGGAATAGACGCTGTGCGCATGCGCAGAGCGTCTATTCACTGCTGCTCTCCTCAGAACAGCGAGTGACAGGGAGGGATCTCCCAACTGTCCCACCCCACTCGCGGGACACTGCGACCCGCGGATGGGACAGACCAGGAAAAACGGGACTGTCCCGCCAAAATCGGGACAGTTGGGAGGTATGTAAATAGGCCCCATACTGAGAGAGACTGCAGACAACAGGGAGATAGTGAGATAGACCACAGGGGAGATAGAGAGAGAGAGAGAGAGAGAGAGAGAGAGAGAGAGAGAGAGAGAGAGAGAGAGAGACCACCTGGGGGATAGTGAGAGAGACTGCAGGGGAGACAGCAGGGGAGATAGTGAGAGAGACCACAGGGGAGACAATTAGGCAGCAGGGGAGAGGGTGATAGTGAGAGAAGAGACCATAGGGGGAGAGGGAGATACAGTAGTGGGAGACAGCAGGAGAGAGGGAGATAGTGAGAGAAGAGACCGCAGGGTAGAGGGAGACAGTGTGAGAGACCACAGGGGAGATAGTGAGAGACTGCAGGGGAGAGGGAGATTGTGAGAGTAGAGACCATAGGGGAGAGGGAGATACGGTAGTGGGAGAGACAGCAGGAGAGAGGGAGCTAGTGAGAGAAGAGACTGCAGAGGAAAGGGAGATAGTGTGAGAGACTGCAGGGGACAGGGAGATAGTGAGAGATACCGCAGGGGAGAGGGAGTTAGTGAGAGAAGTGACTGCAGGGGAGAGGGAGATAGTGTGAGAGACTGCAGGGGAGAGGGACATAGTGAGAGAGATCGCAGTGTAGAGGGAGATAGTGAGAGAAGAGACCGCAGGGGAGAGAGAGATAGTGAGAGAAGAGACTGAAGGGGAGAGGGAGTTCGTGAGAGAGACTGCAGGGGAGAGGGAGATAGTGAGAGAGACAGCAGTGTAGAGGGAGATAGTGAGAGAAGAGACCGTAGGGGAGAGGGAGATACAGTATTGGGAGAGACAGCAGGAGAGAGGGAGATAGTGAGAGAAGAGACCATAGGGGAGAGGGAGATAGTGTGAAAGACCACAGGGGAGATAGTGAGAGACTGAATGGGAGATAGTGAGAGAGACCACAGGGGAGATAGTGTGAGACCGCAGGGGAGAGGGAGATAATGCGAGAGACGGCAGGGGAGAGGGAGATAGTGGGAGAGACTGCAGGGGACAGGGGGTACCTCTGTGTTGTGCCCCGCAGCCGACTGCTAGTACAGGCTCAGGTCCAGCCTTCTCCATTCTGTGCGGGTTCTGTGGGAGCAGGGACCAGGGAGATTGAGGAGAAAGGAAGAGAATAGGGGCGGGACAGGAAAGGTGATCTGGTGAGGGGGGAACTTGTCTGTGAGAGGGGCTTCCTAGGGCAGGTACCTGCATCAGGGTGTGCAGCAGAGTACTGTACCCCCCTTATGGTGACCCCATCTGGAACTGCTGGCCCCTTCTCATGCTGGTTGCCGGACACAGAAGTGTGTGCAGCAGCCGCAGTCTGACACTGACAGCCGGGAGGCAGGTGGAGGATCTTTCCCGGCTGTCTGGTATATGCAGACACAGTGCACAGGCAGCCCTATTATATATAATATGGCATAATGTAACTTGGGAGCACCGCAATGTGGCATACAATGCACTGGTGGCACTGTGGCATCATGTGAAAAGGGGGCAAGGTGTGCCACAAAGTTTACTGGCAGCACTACAACGTGCATATTATGAACTGGATACATAACAGTGTGACGTAAGGGGAACTGGGGACACTGGAGGTCATTCCGAGTTGATCGCTAGCTGCCGTTGTTCGCAGCGCAGCGATCAGGCTAAAAATTGGCATTTCTCAGACGTCCTAAGTGGATGCTGGGGACTCCGTCAGGACCATGGGGAATAGCGGCTCCGCAGGAGACAGGGCACAAAAGTAAAAGCTTTAGGATCAGGTGGTGTGCACTGGCTCCTCCCCCTATGACCCTCCTCCAAGCCTCAGTTAGGTTTTTGTGCCCGGCCGAGAAGGGTGCAATCTAGGTGGCTCTCCTAAAGAGCTGCTTAGAGTAAAAGTTTTGTTAGGTTTTTTATTTTCAGTGAGTCCTGCTGGCAACAGGCTCACTGCAACGAGGGACTTAGGGGAGAAGAAGTGAACTCACCTGCGTGCAGGATGGATTGGCTTCTTAGGCTACTGGACACTAGCTCCAGAGGGACGATCACAGGTACAGCCTGGATGGGTCACCGGAGCCGCGCCGCCGACCCCCTTGCAGATGCTGAAGAGAGAAGAGGTCCAGAAATCGGCGGCTGAAGACTTCCCAGTCTTCTTAAGGTAGCGCACAGCACTGCAGCTGTGCGCCATTGCTCTCAGCACACTTCACACCAACGGTCACTGAGGGTGCAGGGCGCTTGGGGGGGCGCCCTGGGCAGCAATGAAAGTACCTATGCTGGCTAAAAATACATCACATATAGCCCCTGGGGCTATATGGATGTATTTAACCCCTGCCAGGTTGTCAGAAAAACGGGAGAAGAAGCCCGCCGAAAAGGGGGCGGGGCCTATTCTCCTCAGCACACAGCGCCATTTTCCTACACAGCTCCGCTGCTAGGAAGGCTCCCAGGCTCTCCCCTGCACTGCACTACAGAAACAGGGTTAAAACAGAGAGGGGGGGGCACTTATTTGGCGATATTATTATATATTAAGATGCTATAAGGGAAAACACTTATATAAGGTTGTCCCTGTATAATATAGCGTTTTGGTGTGTGCTGGCAAACTCTCCCTCTGTCTCCCCAAAGGGCTAGTGGGGTCCTGTCCTCTATCAGAGCATTCCCTGTGTGTGTGCTGTGTGTCGGTACGTGTGTGTCGACATGTATGAGGACGATGTTGGTGAGGAGGCGGAGCAATTGCCTGTAATGGTGATGTCACTCTCTAGGGAGTCGACACCGGAATGGATGGCTTATTTAGGGAATTACGTGATAATGTCAACACGCTGCAAGGTCGGTTGACGACATGAGACGGCCGGCAAACCAATTAGTACCTGTCCAGGCGTCTCAAACACCGTCAGGGGCTTTAAAACGCCCATTTACCTCAGTCGGTCGACACAGACACAGACACGGACACTGACTCCAGTGTCGACGGTGAAGAAACAAACGTATTTTCCATTTGGGCCACACGTTACATGTTAAGGGCAATGAAGGAGGTGTTACATATTTCTGATACTACAAGTACCACAAAAGAGGGTATTATGTGGGGTGTGAAAAAACTACCTGTAGTTTTTCCTGAATCAGATAAATTAAATGAAGTGTGTGATGATGCGTGGGTTTCCCCCGATAGAAAATTATTGGCGTTATACCCTTTCCCGCCAGAAGTTAGGGCGCGTTGGGAAACACCCCTTAGGGTGGATAAGGCGCTCACACGCTTATCAAAACAAGTGGCGTTACCGTCTCCAGATACGGCCGCCCTCAAGGAGCCAGCTGATAGGAGGCTGGAAAATATCCTAAAAAGTATATACACACATACTGGTGTTATACTGCGACCAGCGATCGCCTCAGCCTGGATGTGCAGCGCTGGGGTGGCTTGGTCGGATTCCCTGACTGAAAATATTGATACCCTTGACAGGGACAGTATTTTATTGACTATAGAGCATTTAAAGGATGCATTTCTATATATGCGTGATGCACAGAGGGATATTTGCACTCTGGCATCAAGAGTAAGTGCGATGTCCATATCTGCCAGAAGATGTTTATGGACACGACAGTGGTCAGGTGATGCAGATTCCAAACGGCACATGGAAGTATTGCCGTATAAAGGGGAGGAGTTATTTGGGGTCGGTCCATCGGACCTGGTGGCCACGGCAACAGCTGGAAAATCCACCTTTTTTACCCCAAGTCACATCTCAGCAGAAAAAGACACCGTCTTTTCAGCCTCAGTCCTTTCGTCCCCATAAGGGCAAGCAGGCAAAAGGCCAGTCATATCTGCCCAGGGATAGAGGAAAGGGAAGAAGACTGCAGCAGGCAGCCCATTCCCAGGAACAGAAGCCCTCCACCGCTTTTGCCAAGTCCTCAGCATGACGCTGGGGCCGTACAAGCGGACTCAGGTGCGGTGGGGGGTCGTCTCAAGAGTTTCAGCGCGCAGTGGGCTCACTCGCAAGTGGACCCTGTCACAACTGAGGGCCTGAGCTGACGGGAGGCAGCCTCAGTTGTAGGGGCTGAGATGTACCGGAACCTGGGAGGTTGTATCAGACCCCTGGACATGTAAGTAACATGAATAATAACTGCCCGAAGGCGTGACCACGACAACTTAGATAAAAGTCAATGATGTTTATTATGACAACTCCGCATCACAGCAGCAATAAAAGAAAACGTAAAAGTCAGCAAAGAATAAATACAGTTCCTGAGTACTACAGCATGGCAGGAACCACAGGGCACTGGTAGTGTGAGATAGTTCTTATGATCTTCTAGATGGAAAGTCCTTACCAGGCCCGGCTGTAGCAATGGAGATAACCCAGGATTGTACCAGCTGGTGTTCCAGGAAGAGCTGGGTTGCTGAAGGTAAAACAGCTGCTGTGGATACTGGCTGGAACCAGACTGTTGTTAGCACGGAGTGGATACTGGCTGGAACCAGTTAAATAATAAATGAACTTTGGGAGCGATGAAATGTGAACTGAAATGTAGAACTTGAGAGCGGAGAAATAATAATTCCGGTGGAGAGTGGTAAAGTGTAGAAAGGACACCGGCCCTTTAAGGGAAGCTGTACTCTGCTGGAAGCTGAGGCTGGAAGCAGGTAGTGTTGTAGCTGGAAACAGATGAATCCACAATGGATTGGAGAGTCAGGCTACACCGCAGGTGGAATGCTGGTGCGGGTCTCTATGGTGGAAGTCTTGAGACAGGAGCTGGAACCTGGAAGACAATCATAGAAGAGAGACAAACAGGAACTAGGTTTGACAACCAAAGCACTGACGTCTTCCTTGCTCAGGTACAGCTTACTTATACCTGCAGCAAGGAAGGGGTTGGCTAGGCAATTATGCAAATCAACAACACAGACAGCAGATTGGTGGAAATGATCAGATGACAGAATCCAAGATGGCTGCGCCCATGCAGACACTTGGAGGGAAGTTTGGTTTGTAATCCATGTGGTCTGGGAAACAGTAATGGCGGCGCCGGCCACCGGAGACAGGAGACGCCAGGCTGATAGATGCACATTTAACCACGCGGGCACAGCGGAGGCCGCGGCTGATGAAAAGACCACTCTGCATGTGGAAACTCAGGAACAGCGGAATCCGGTCCTGGAACGCTGAGCCCGCCTTAGGAGGCATCTGAAGGGTAAGTAATGGCGTCCAGATACCCGGATCGTGACAGCACCCCCCCCTTTAGGAGTGGCCCCAGGACACTTCTTAGGCTTTAAAGGAAACTTTGCGTGGAAATTTCGGATCAAGGCAGGAGCATGGACGTCAGAGGCATTGGTCCAAGAGCGTTCTTCAGGACCATAGCCCTTCCAGTCAATGAGATACTGAAGTTGACCGTAACGGTGACGTGAGTCCAGGATCTTGGCCACTTCATACTCAACGCCTCGTTGAGTTTGGACTTTCGGAGTTGGTGGAAGTGAGGAATGAAACCGATTCAAGATTAGCGGTTTCAACAGGGAAACATGGAATGTCCTGGGTATTTTTAAGAAGGGAGGTAACTGGAGTCTGTAAGCAACAGGATTGATGACTTGATCAATTTTAAAAGGACCGATGTAGCGAGGTGCAAACTTCATACTGGGAACTCTTAACCTCAAATTCTTCGTGGATAACCATACCCGATCACCCACCTTGAGAGCAGGAACTGCTCGACGCTTCTTATCCGCAAACTTCTTGTACCTGAACGATGCCTTGAGCAGAGCTGATCGTACGCTCTTCCAGATATTGGCAAACTGACGCAAGGTGATATCCACTGCGGGAACAGAAGTTGCTGGAAGCGGTTGGAACTCAGGGACTTTAGGGTGGAATCCAAAGTTGGTGAAGAATGGTGTTGAGGAAGATGAAGAATGATACTGGTTGTTATGACAGAACTCGGCCCAGGGAAGTAATTGAACCCAGTCATCTTGAGAGGAGGACACATAGATGCGGAGGAAGGCCTCCAAGTCCTGATTCACCCTCTCAGTTTGACCATTGGTCTGAGGATGGTAAGCCGTGGAAAACTTTAACTTGACTTGGAGGACTTGACATAAACTTCGCCAGAATTTGGCTGTGAATTGAACTCCTCGATCTGAGATAATTTCTTCTGGAAGACCGTGGAGTCGGAAGATCTCTTGTATGAATACTTGAGCCAACTTGGAAGCTGACGGAAGACCGGTGAGAGGAATGAAGTGTGCCATCTTGGTGAACCGGTCAACTACCACCCAAATGGTATTGAACTTGTTGCACATGGGCAAATCTGTAATAAAATCCATCGACAAATGGGTCCATGGTCGACGGGGAACAGATAGTGGAACCAGTTGCCCCGCAGGCGACTGGCGGGATACTTTATGTTGAGCACACTTTGGGCAAGATGCAATAAACTCCAAAACGTCCTTTTTCAGAGTTGGCCACCAATAGGACCTAGAGATAAACTCCAGGGTTTTTTGGATACCTGTATGTCCGGCAAAACGGGAAGCATGGGCCCAATGCATGAGCTTCTTCCTTAGTGTCGGCTTCA